>NW_015388239.1:223200-359998 GCF_001527695.2 Protobothrops mucrosquamatus | reverse complement strand
GGAATGTTGCAGCCTCTCCAGGGTCTTGTGATTTACATTCAGATGCTTGGCAACTGATTCATATTTATGACGGTCACAGTGTCCCAGGGTCATGTGAAGGGACCAAAACCTGCTGCAACCACCCAGCAGACGGGGGGAATAAAAACCAAACACCCCCCACCCCACCCCCGCTGCCAATCCTCAACAGAAATGCTCACAACAATGAAAACCTCAAACAGGAGGAAGAGCACCACCGGGTGGGCAGGCAGGTGTGTTGCTCGGCTGTGGCTCGGGGGTCGCTTTTTTCAGTGCCATTGTAACTGCGAACAGTCACTAAGCGAACTGTTGTAAGTCAAGGACTTTATCACTTTTTTCCTTTTTTTTTTTGTCATCAAGTTTTTGACACCTTGCTAGGCGACGGGTGGTATTCAGATATTGCCATATCCTAAAAGTGGTACAATGGGTGAAAAGGTTGAAAAGCCCTGACGTAGAGCACATTATTGCAATAATCCAGCCATGATTATTTATTTCATATAGATCCCTTCTTTTGTACTCTGTATACCTTCAGCTTGCTTGTCTCACATTTTGAACTGACTTGAGTTCAAGGGAAAGGAGGATGTTGCTGATTTATCCCTGTCTTGGTAAACAGATCAATGAAAACTCAACCCAACTTATTCAAAGAAGAGAGCGTGACAGGGAATCCCAGTGTCGGCTGCCATAACAATGGGAAAGAACAGTCTCTCCAGCCAGGAACATTGGATCTGCCAATTTCAGGTTTTGCAAATCCTTTGGCTGCCGGCAGCTCTCCTGCAGAGGAAACGGAACATTTGACGGGAGATTGCTCTGAAGAAGATAAGCAGAACGATGATTTCCAAACAGAATTTAGGGACGATCTGAATTCTGAGAAAGAAGGAGAGCTCAATGAAGTCCCTGCTGAGTCCATCAAACCACCGGAGGAGAAACTGGAAGGAGATATAGTTGAAGAAAGAGATGCACAATCATTAGAATTGCCTGTGCTACCCCAAGAACCCATTCAAGACTTGGAGCCACTGGTGGAAATTCCTAGCGACAAAATAAAAAAGGCCAGATTGGATCGGCTACGGAAGCTGGGGGTGGATCTGAGTATTAAGCCTAAGCTATGTTCTGGCATGGAGTCGTTTATTGACCTTGATGAACCTGAACCCAACAGAGGTATGGTAACCCTGAACCTGGTTTGATTGCTGCTCTGTATCTAGCTGTGCTAAGTCTCTTTGTGTAGAAGCCCCTCCGTGCAATTTATTCTGAGAGGTTTGCGGAGAGGTAGGAAAGACATGTTGGCATTTTTTCCTAAACTGTCTGCTGTTCTTGGCTTCTTCATTTTTTGGTACTGAATCATAGCAGCAGCAATTGATCCTTTATCAAAGATTATGCCATAGTGCAGTGATGGCGAACCTTTTAGAGACCGAGTGCCCAAAGTGCAACCCAAAACCCACTTATGCATCGTCGGGTGCCGGGTGGGTGTGGCCCATTGGGTGGGTGTGGCTGCGATGGTAATGGCACACTGGGTGGGACTAAAAAGTTCAATCAATCAATTCCAACTTTGCAAGATCTTTTTTTTCCCCGCGAGAAGTTGAAATTGACTGATTGACTGAACCTTTTTTTTTTGTACACGGCAGCAGAGGCCTAAAGCGAAAAGGTTTTATAAAACCCAGCTGAAGGCCCTAGAGCTGGGGCGACGGTGCGCGTGCCCACAGAGAGGGCTCTGGGTGCCGCCTCTGGCACCCGTGCCATAGGTTCGCCAACACTGCCATAGTGTGTCCAATCAGTTCACCAAGCTCACATATAGATAGTCCTTGACTTAACAACTCTGTTGATATAGATATCATGATAATCATTATGGCACACAGCAGTTGCAAGAAGAGAAAGAAATGAAAAAAACACTTTTTTTTCTATTGCAAACACTTCCTATTATGATCGACTTGGGCAGTTTCTAATTTGCAGAAGTTAAGATAAATTTGATCCTTCTTAGTAGGTGGAGGATACCATTTGCGGTATCATTCAAACAACAGGATTACTCTTAAATGAAAAAAATGTTTGAGCATCTTTTATCTTGGGTCTTGATGTTAGATCTGTGGTGCTTTATGATTTGTTCAAGAGAAAAACTTGTTTTCTCCCATCTGCAACAGAAATATAAAGAAACCTAGCAGATAACTTTGCAGAATTGAGTTATGGGCAAATCCATTGTTGAACTGGCTTTTAAAAACTGAAAAAGTTATAATTGCAGTACAGATGATTCTAGTAAAATTATTTTTGCATATTTATTTTTGTCTGTGTGGATTTCGTAGAACTGGAAGCTTTGAAAGAACGCTTTGTAAAGCATGCATTTCACACAGCCCAGCCAAAGACGGAACGAACAGTGAGCTTGAATATTATTCGTAAAGAAACGACGAATGATGGCAAAGAGGAGTTGAAAGCGGACGTGGTGCCAGTAACGCTGGCCACAGAGATGGTAGAGGATGCAGCCCGGACCAAACCAGGTATGCTTAGCACAGATTCAAGGTTTAATGTATAGGATTAGTTCTCTTGGAACCAGGATGCTTGACACAAAGGGAGTCCTACCATTTATCGGTGAATCAAACAAATTCCCTTTGACGTGAGTTGGACTAAACCTCTATGCGGTCTAGGAAGTTATAAAACTTGAAGTCTAGCTCATCTGTGTCATGCGAACACAGCCACCAGCACAGGAATAGTTAGATACAAAAACCAGGCACTTATTACCATCTTTGGTGGACATGTTCTAAAGCCAAAAGATTCTGGTTAAGAATACATACGTGGTTAGAGAAGACGACTAAAAAACATAATAGATTTTAAGCCAGAATTATTTTTGTTAGGCATAATTGTAGGAAATTATGAGAAAGAGTGCATATATTTAATTTTACATATATTAACTGCAGCAAGAATTGTATTCGCTCAACATTGGAAAAATGAAGATTTACCAACGGAGGAAGAGTTAATTAAAAAAAATCTTAGATTGTGCAGAAATGGATAGATTGACATTGAAAATGAAAGAGAAAGATGATTCAGTTTATTTTAGAACATGGGATACCTTTTATCAAGGGCTAGAAAAACGAGGTAGAGAGAAAGGAATTTAATATGTATTAGTAAGTTAAATGTTGGAACCCAGACAATATGTTGCTGATAAAATATTAAGCACCTGTGATTATAAAAAAATTGCTTGACGCAATCTTTTTCTGACTTGAAAATTTTCAACCCAAAGGTTTTTTCATAGTTCTATTTCATTCATCAAGAAAGTTTTTTTTTAAATCTATCTATCTATTAGGAAAAACTGTTTTGCCATCAACATGCAGATTCCAAATAAAGAGAAAGAATACTTCAAGCCTGTCTCAGTGCAGATAGTCCTTGTTTAGTGACTGCCTCATTTGGCAACTGTTCACAGTTACGAGGGTGATGAAAAAGTAACCTTATTAAAAATGACACACAAAGTTTTTGGGAAACGATCATTACTGGATAGAAAGAAGGACAAAGGCTACAATTATATTTTTTTCATCTTTTTTCTTTTAATTTCTTTCTCGTTCCTCCATTTCCTATTTTCTACCTTTGTTCTTGTTCGTTTTGTGCATCTCGTTATACTGAAAATTTCTAGTAAAAAATAGAAACTTCAGAAAAACTAACTTTACAACCCATCCTTGCCTCTACGACCTTCACAGGTCCATACAGCAAAGGAAAACCGAAAGTGTGGTCATAAGCACAGCTGCGGTTTCACTTAGCAACCGCTTCACTCCATGGCCAAATTGCTGGTCCCAAGTTTGGTCATTAAACAAGGACTAGCCCAGAGGTAGGCAACCTTGGCTCTTTTATGACTCGTGGACTTCAACTCCCAGAATTCCTGAGCCAGCCTGGCTCAGCTTGGAAACCTCTCCCTTTCCCCTCAGCATGGCTGGCTCAGGAATTCTGGGAGTTGAAGTCCACGAGTCATAAAAGAGCCAAGGTTGCCTGCCTCTGGGCTAGCCATACATGTATTTAAGTCTTTCTCTGTTAGACTATATTAAGTACTGCAGGGGTCATCTTGTCCCCAAGAATACAGAACCCTTTGGGTCTTGTTCTAAAGCAGGGGCCTTCAAACTTGACCCTTTTATGACTTGTGGGCTTCAGTTCCCAGAATTCCTCAGCCAGCCTGCCTGGCTGAGGAATTCTGGGAGTTGAAGTCCACAAGTCATAAAAGGGCCACGTTTGAAGACCCCTGTTCTAACGCCTGGAGAGAGCCTAAGGTTGACTGGTTGAACTGCCTTGGCAAAACAGGGCTGTTCCAGTCGGTTTTTCAGGTGCTCCATTATCGCTTTGGAGCTCAGTTGCGTGCAGCTTTGCTGAAACCATGGCTTGGGGCCATAAACTAAAAGGGTTGTGTTGCACAGGCCTTAATGCGGGGATCCAACCTACCTGTCTTCCAGGTGAGAAGTTGCAGATGTTGAAGGCTAAGCTGCAGGCAGCTATGAAGCTTCGCAGGACAGAAGAACGCCAGAAGCGCTATGCTTTGTTCAAGCTGGATAACGAGGAGGTGATGGAGGAGGAAGAGGAGGAGGAGATGTCCGATGAATTGGAGGAAGAGGAAGAAGAGGAGGAAGAAGCCAATCAGGAGGTCTCTTTCTTTTTCTTTTTGACTCCTTTGGCAAGTTTTTGCACGCAGTCGGTAGGAATCCACCAGGGAATGGAGATAATTGGCATGCTGCCGAAGACAGATTCTTCCTTGGCCTGCTGCCCAAAAGATAAAAGTCCTTTGAAATAAATACCTCCCCCCTCCAGCCATAATTAAATAATGAAGTCTTCTAAAGGCTTCAGCTGTCCAGAGCAGAGCACTGCAATGAGTGTGGGGGATGCCTTATAGGCTTAATTATTGGGTAGATTTGCAGTCAGAAACCTCACCCATCCCGGCGCTCCATATACCCAGAGCTGTCCTGATTAATCAAAAAGGGATTCAGTCTCAAGAAGCAGAGATATAAAGATACAGCGGGTTTGGTCTGTGCAATATTGAAATGCCCTCTCGGCCACTAATCAAGCTGGCCAGGCCATAACATCGTGGTGACCGAAACTGGATGCAGTATTCCAAGTGTGGCCTTACCAAGGCCTTGTAAAGTGAATCTGCCTTCCACCATTGATTTTCCTTGTCAGATGCTCACAAAAGGTGATCACATTATCTCCAGGACACAGCAACAGGCATAAATATATGAACCAATTGCCAAGCATCCCAATTTGGATCATGGGGTTGCTACAACAGTCGTAAGTGTGAAAAAGGTTCATAAGCCATTTATGGGCAACCATTTGTCTGAAATGGTATAGGGTTTCCTGCCTGAGCAGGGGGTTGGACTAGAACAGGGCTTTTCAACCTTTTCACCCATTGTACCACTTTTAGGATATGGCAACATCCGAGTACCACCAGTCGCCTAGCAAGGTGTCAAAAACTTGATGACCCCCCCCCCAAAAAGAAAGAAAAAGTGATAAAGTACAGGTAGTCCTTGACTTACAACAGTTCGCTTAGTGAATGTTCGAAGTTACAATGGCACTGAAAAAAGTGCCCCCCAAGCCACAGCCGAGCAAGACACCTGCCTGCCCACCCGGTGGTGCTCTTCCTCCTTTCCAAGGTTTTCATTGTTGTGAGCATTTCTGTTGAGGATTGGCAGTGGGGGTGGGGTGGGGGGGTGTTTGGTTTTTATTCCCCCCGTCTGCTGGGTAGTTGCAGCAGGTTTTGGTCACTTCACATGACCCTGGGACACTGTGACCGTCATAAATATGAATCAGTTGCCAAGCATCTGAATGTAAATCACAAGACCCTGGAGAGGCTGCCACATTCCAGCTGATCGGCGCTTCTTCTGGGCTCAGCAGAAGCGCCAGGATCAGCGCCGAGTTCCAGCTGGATCCTGGCGCTGATCCTGGCGCTTCCCCTGAGCCCTGACAGCCCTGCAGCTCCAGCCGTCTCTCGCTCAGGCTTGTGCGGTGCTGCCACCGGTTCAGCTCATTCCCCTCCCCCGCTTTTCTAGGATGGTCGCGTACCACCTGCCAGGTGCCAATGTACCACAGGTGCTACCCGTACCACTGGTTGAAAAGCCCTGGACTAGAAGACCTCCAAGGTCCCTTCCAACTCTCTTATTCTGTTACGCTTTTTCCAGCCCTGCTGTAACTCCGAACGATCACTGAACGGATGCTTGTAAGTCAAGGACTACCTGTGGTTCTGCTTCACTCATTATGGAGTTTTGTCTCTCTGTGTGTCCCATCAGGACCCAGATGACCTTGGAGAGATGGAGGAGGAACACGAAGAGCTGGGGGACCCCCGTCTTGAGGCTGATAAAGAAACGGACAAAGAATCAGCTGATGAAGATGAAGCGGCTCCCGTTGGTTTGCCCTGCAGTGCTGTTTCAAAGCCTTCCTCCACAGAGTCAACATTGCTCCTGTTTAAAGATAATTCTTCAAAAATAGGGTACTTTGAAAAACCCAGAACAAAAAATAGCTGCTTTCAAATGTACACTCCAAACCTATTTTGCGAGAGCAAAATATCTTTTGTAACTGTTGAGCGCTTCCCATAACATCTCGATGAACTGTGCTCCTATTTATTTGTTTAGAAAACTTATTGGCTGCTCATGTTACCTTGGAGCAACTCTTTCTCGGTATTCCTTTTTATTGAAGGACCTTCCTTTGTTTATAAAATTAACTTCCTGCATTGAATAATTTGTTCAGTGCGGTTTTTCAAGAAGTTGAAATCGTGAGAAAACTAATCAGTAAGAGATATTTAAAATAAATCACGCAGATAGCATGTTATGCTGATAAATCATATTGAAATCTTAAAGGGCTTTTTTTTTTTTTGGCAGATGTTTTTTGGCAGGTGAAAAAGTTGAGCTGGAAGAAGCCTTGAGCAAGAGAGCAGAGAAGCAAGGTAGAACATCTGTCCCTGCGTTGTTTCTTTCTACCCCTTTTCTGATGAAACAAGATGGGTATTGCAGATCTTTTCTTTACTGTCTTTTTAATTCTGCTTTCCACACCTGCCACTCAGGGTGGGTGGATCACATCCATTAAAAAAGACAAGTAGGGCCTTAAACTATAAAACTGCTATCTTAGAATCACTTGAAAGATATTATATAGCATGTGGAATATATTAGTAGTGCTTTTATCATTTTGAGTGGAACTGTGGGTAAATCGTGTGGTTATATTTTGGAGAGGGGAAGTCAACCCAGGGGCTGATCTGGCCAACCAGCTGCTCTCCTCTAAACAGCCATGCTTCAAGGTCCTTCTCCAAAACATGTCCTGAATCCAGTTGCACTTGTGAAACCGAAGGACTTAATCCTTGGGCAGGTCCTGGTGACAAAACCGTGTTCCTGTAAATAATGGAAAGATGAAGAGGCACGATGAAGCATAAGATAAAAGGCTTGTAACTACAAGGATTCACCTGTTCTGAGTTGATATAAGTCAAGTGGCATGCAGTTAATTATGTGCTGGAGATCTTAGGAACCTGTCTTAGATAATTCTAGCCTGCTAGTTCATTAATAGTTCTGGTCACATACGTGATTGTTCTAGTACCCGGATGAATCGAGTTTTATGGGTTTGCATGATTGGTAAACTAAGCCACAAAGTCTGGATTCACACAGCCATCTCAGCCACTAAGATGGAAATTAACCATAGTTCAGCAGAATTTGTCGCCTCTTGCTTCTGAGAGCAAGAGGCGAGAGCTGTTGTCCCTGTGTAAGGTCTGCTCCTTTGGGGATGAATGTGATGTCACAATGCCATCGGGAAAGGGGCGGGGCTTGTGTGGCAATGTGACAAGACGTACAACCACAATTGAGCCTCAAATTCCCCTTGCTAAATAACAGTGGTTAAGTGAGGTTTGTCCCACGTTATACATTTTTGATGCAATTGTTAAGTGAATCAGGCTTCCCCCATTGACTTTGCTTGTTGGAAGCCAGCTGGGAAGGTCACAGATGGTGATCACATGACATTGGGACATTGGGTATGTCCAGTCTAATGAAGAGAAGGACGAGGGGGGACATGGTAGCAGTCTTCCAATATCTCAGGTGCTGCCCCAAAGAAGAGGGAGTCAAGCTATTTTTCAAAGCCCCTGAAGGCAGGACAAGAAGCAACGGATGGAAGCTAACCAAAGAGAGAAGCAACCTAGAACAGTTAGAACAATTAACCAGTGGAACAACCTGCCTCCAGAAGTGGTGAATGCTCCAACACTGGAAGTTTTTAAGAAGAGACTGGACAGCCATTTGTCTGAAATGATATAGGGCAGTGATGGCGAACCTTTTAGAGACCAAGTGCCCAAACTGCAACCCCAAACCCCCTTATGTATCGCCGGGTGCCGGGTGGGTGTGGCCCACTCTGGTGCAGCTTGTGTTGCTTATGGGGAGGGACACCTGTGGGAGCCGGGCAGGGTTGGGGGAGATCCAGGGGGTCTCTGGCGGGTGGGATGGTGGGCTCCCCAATGGCAGCTCCAGGCTGGCTGGCCTTAGGCCAGTGATGGCGAACTTTTATAGACCACGTGTGCTTTGGCGATGACGTGTGCCCACAGAGAGGGCTCCGCGTGCTGCCTCTGGCATGCATGCCATAGATTCTCCACCACTGATATAGGGTTTCCTGCCTGAGCAGGGGGTTGAACTAGATGACCTCCAAGGTTCCTTCCAACATTATTATTGATCATCGCACAGTCAGCCAGATGTTCATACTGGATTTGGCATTTTTGTCTACCTGTCGAGTCCTTACCAAGGACCTGGGATAGGCAGATGTGGATGTTTTTTATTATTGTTGTTGTTATTATTATTATTAACTGTCAGAAATACATGTGACCAACTGCGAGGGTCATAAGTGTCATAAGTCACTTTTTCCAGTGGTGGTGTAACTTTGGACAGTCCCTAAACAAATGGTTGTAAGTTGAGGACTACCTGTACTTCTGGTCATCTGACTTCCTTTGACTGCCTGTAGGTGCCACTGATTGGGTTATTGCTTTATGATTTTAAATAGTATACACCCTGAAGTGCGGAGTGCAACTCTTTACTTCCATTGTTTCTCTACAACCGATCGTGTTTTCTATCCTCGCCCCTTTCTTTCTCTTAGACGATGAAGATTCGTTTTTGCTGCCCACCTTGGCAAAGGAGAACAGCCACAACAGCAGCTTTGAGCTCATCGGCTCCATGATTCCCTCTTACCAGCCCTGTAATAAGCAAATGGGACGTGGAGGCAACTTCTTCTCTGCCATTGGAACGGCTCGCTCTCCTTCTCCGGGCTTCTTCAAAACAAGCTTCATCAGCTCAGCTTCTAAGGCAAGCCGTGGTTGCGTTAGTCTTTACGGAATTAAAGGAGTAACTTGCAACCGGTCGAGGGTCACCTGATCAAAATTCAGGCGCTTGGCAACTGGCACGGATTCACGACGGTTGCAGCGTCTTGAGTCACGTGATCACCATTTGTGACTTTCCTAGCCAGCTTCCAATAAGCAGAGGCAATGGGGGAAGCCGGATTCATTTAACGACTGTGTGATTCACTTAGCAACTATAGCAAAAAAATGGTTGTAAAATCTTACCCTCCGCACTACTCGACGGGCGATTTAAGAGGCTCCCGTTTAGTGAGCGACTATGCCCCTGTGATAGGGCCGAAGTTGAAACTGTGGAGCATGTCTTATCATACCGCCCTATGTATAACACAGGCAGAATTAAATTATTGTCTCTCCTTGGAATTGATCCCTCTGGTTCTAATGTTAGTAATTTGGTTTTATATTGTCTAGGGCAGGGGTAGGCAACCTTGGCTCTTTTATGACTCGTGGACTTCAACTCCCAGAATTCCTGAGCCAGCATGGCTCAGCTTGGAAACCTCTCCCTTTCCCCTCAGCATGGCTGGCTCAGGAATTCTGGGAGTTGAAGTCCACGAGTCATAAAAGAGCCAAGGTTGCCTACCACTGGTCTAGGGGATGGCTCCTCCTATATTACTTTTCAGGTTTCTAAATTTCTTTTAAGAGCTGTAACTATTAGAGGAGAACGTTGTAATTTCCTTTACCCAAGGCTTCTGGTGCTTAATTGTTTGTGATTATATTTTCCTTGTGTTTTCTTTTGTTGCTCTTGCATTTTGGTCTGTGACCGCAAAATAAAAATTATTATTATTATTATAAGTTTGTAAAATCAGGCATGGCTCACTTAACAACCACCTTCTTAGCCGTGGAAATTCTTGTCCCAGTTGTGATCATAAGTTGAGGACTACCTGCAATTGCAATTGTCCTCTGCCACTCATCTCTCGGTCTCCGCCTCTCGCCTTACCTGTTTACTTTCTGATGTGGCTTTGAGATCTGGCCTGTATTCATGAATTTCTATTTTGTTTGGGATCTGCACAGAGTTCAGGGAAAACATCGGAGCCATCATTGCCCATTGAAGATTCCCAGGATCTCTACAACGTTACACCCGAGGAGAAAAGCCCAGTTCCAACCGGGGGCAGGTTTCAGTTCTCCCTAGAAGATGACACGCAGAGTCAGTTGCTTGATGCAGATGGGTATGTAGCAGAACAACACACAAAGCATAGGTTAAAAAATATATAAGATTATACAGAGAAACCAGCTTCCTGATAATGAACCAATGCGAATGATGAAGCTATGCAGGAACCATTAAAAGAAAATTGTTGAGAAAGAGAAATAAACTCAAAATAATCCTATATTGATTCTGTTCAGTACAAGAAAAGGCAGAGGGATAATTTGGCAGACTTTAAAGATTCTGTTTGATGTTCTGTTTCATATTAAGAAGTAGCCTTCCTGAAATCCTTGCACAGCCTGCCTTAAAAGAGCTGTCTTAAAAAAACTGAAACTTACTCTGAGTCGCATTATTCTATATCAGTGTTTCCCAGCTGTAGCCATTTAAAGACGTGTGGACTTCAACTCCCAGAATAATGCTAGTTGTGGAATATTAGTGGCTGTGGAATTCTGGGAGTTGAAGTCCACACATCTTAAAATGGCTACGGTTGGGAAACAAACACCTTTCTATATGGATTTCCAAGTTCAAAAAACTAGAGTGTTCATTTGTTGGTGGTTTGCTTATTTATCTTGAGTACAGCCAGCAGCTGTGCTCCATTCGATAAACCATGGTTTATACAAATTGTATTGGAAATTAGCCTCAAGGGAAACAGAATTTATAAAAGCCAGTCTTGACTTTCAGGTTTTTGAACGTTGGCCATCACCGGAACAAATATCAGTCCTGCAAGAGTCGTCTGCCTTTGGCCAGCATGGACGAGAATGCGATGGATGCCAACATGGGTGAATTGTTTGATCTGTATTCTGGCCAGAACCAACATTCTCCTAACCCAGGCAGTGGCAAGAAGTCAGACATGGAGGAATTGCTCAATCTTTGCTCTGGAAAGTTTCCATCTCAGGGTGAGTTGGTATCTCCTTTTAAAAAAAACACAGGAGGGATGATTGCTGTAATTAAGAAGCATCCAATTCTGATTGCTACAATATAAAACAGATGTTGAGACCCTAGAACAGGGGTCTTCAAACTTGGCCCTTTTATGACTTGTGGACTTCAACTCCCAGAATTCCTCAGCCAGGCACGCTGAGGGGCAATTGTTTGGTGACCAAGGCCCTTGGCATTTGAGGAGGGGCAAGATCTTCAGAAGATTGGACCCTAATGTGAAGGGGGTAGGGCCACATTATGCATACAGGTAGGGTTTGCCTTTTCTGAAAAGTGGGTTATGTTTTTTGCTTATTTAGCTGTTTAGCTTTTTTTTTTTTAGAAATTTATTTAAATCCTGCCCACTTAGCATGCAAATGTGAGTAGGTAAATAGGTACCACTTCGATGGGAAGGTAACAGCATGTTCTGTCCCAGCCTATGTGAGTCCTTGTTAACTCACAAGGACAAACCCCTCTTTTAACAAGTAGGCTGGAACTGCAGAAAAACAAACCCCTTTTATTATGATTTACAGACCTGCAAAATTTCCCAAAAGTAAAGGCAAACAAAACACAATGCAAACGGGGAATTGTTCAAAGGCAAACAGAACACGATTCAAACGGAGAATTGTTCACAGGCAAGGCACACAGAACATGATTCCATGAAACTTGAGTCCTTTGCAAACGGTTGCCTTCAGCAACCAGCACCGCCCACACCGTCCCTTTTTATTATGCAGCCCCAAGGCATGGCTTCTCAATGCCTTCTCCTTCACCCTTGGAGTCGACCCATTGCCTCCCTCTGTCCTGCTCTTGTTGCCTGTCTGCGTTTGCGAGCGTCTATGATGTCTTCCTGCTGTGAGTCCTCAGAGTCTGACTCAGCTTCCCCGCACAACTGAGTCTCAGCCTGAGGACGAGTGGAGGGGCCAGGCTCTTCATCAGATTGTAAATCCTGGAGCTCATCAGAGCCTTCCTCCGACTCTGATGGCTCTCCAGGCCCCTCCTCCTCCTCCTCCTCCTCTGATTCCCCGGACTCAGCTGCCGGGTTCACTGGCAGGCACGGAATCACAACACAGTGTTCCATGCGCCTTGGCTTATAGTCATACTGGCCACATGACCACGGTAGAGTCTTTGGAGAACACTGGGTCCCTTGGCTAAGAGCACCATCTAGAGTTGGAAATGTACTTTTTTAGGATTTTTTTAATGGATCTTTGGTGGGTCTCTTACATTAAACTAGGCTGCTAATGTTTGATGCAATAGTCAGAGGAGAAATCAGAGGTCATGAACAATGACTCAGGGGTTGGGTATTGTCTGCATCCGGGATAGCGCAAAATTGTCCCTGTCCTATTTAAAAGAAGCACGAAGAAGCAAAATTTGGAGTAGCTTGTTTATGTTCTGATCTGCAGTTAGACCTCTCGTTTCTGACTTCTCAGACTCTCCCCTTCAAGCATCCTCAGCCACTGCTAAACTGAAAAAGAAGAGGAGGATGGAAGACCCGGGAGCAAAACCTCTCGCTCTGTTTTCTAGCTCCTTCCCAGCCGAGAGGTAAGGCTTGGAGACATGCAAAATATTTAGCTTTACAAACTATCCTTGGGAGGGGATTATAAAAGCTGCTTCTGCAGCTCAAGCAATAGGATGTGGGTTAGTGAGGCACGCGTATCTTGAGTGCTTCAGGTTTGGATTGGGAAGAAAAACCTTTCCAATCAGGTGAAATTTTCTTACCTCTGAACCTCACAGCTTTTTAGCAGGATTGGATTCCTCTTGGGCCAGATCACGATCAAGGGGCAGCATTTCCCCCCCCCCCCTTAATGCTCATCTTTTTAACCAGAAGGAAGATTAAGAAAATTAGCTTTAACTGGTTTACAGCAATGAAAGGAGGTGCATCACAGTCATGACAACCTCTGAATGTTGGCCTTGAATAGGTCATTTTATTTTGTTTGTGACTCCCAGAGTATGCACGCGCTCTCTCTTTCGGCCCTGAATAGTAGGCAAGATTGGGTAGTCAGATGTTCTTTTGCCCAGTTCAGTTCTTCTTGTGGGAGGTAGCGCTTGGCTCAGTTGCCTGTGATTTTTGCTTGTGTTGGTATAAAGCATCTTTATCTTTATTTGAGAACTAGGTATGGGAAATGTATGTCAGCGGAATGCATTGTATATAGACTATTAGGGGTCTTTAATCAACAGTATGCATTTCAAAACTATGGGAAATCTAGACAGCAGACTAAAAAGCAGAGACATCACCCTGCCAACCAAAGTGCCTATAGTCAAGGCCATGGTTTTCCCAGTTGCAATGTATGGCGGTGAAAGTTGGACCGTAAGAAAGGCTGAGTGCAAAAGAATGGAGGCCTTTGAACTCTGGTGCTGGAGAAGACTCCTGCGAGTCTCCTGGACTGCAAGGCGATCCGACCGGTCAGTCCTAGAGGAAATCAACCCCGACTGCTCTTTAGAAGGCCAGATCCTGAAGTTGAAGCTCAAGTACTTTGGCCACCTAATGAGAAGGAAGGACTCACTGGAGAAGAGCCTAATGCTGGGAAAGATGGAGGGCAAGAGAAGAAGAAGGGGACGACAGAAAATGAGGGGGCTGGACGGCGTCCCTGAAGCAGCAGGCGTCAGCTTAAATGGACTCCAGAAGATGGTAGAAGACAGGAAGGCCTGGAGGAACGTTGTCCATGGGGTCGCGATGGGTCGGACACGACTTCGCAATTAACAACAACAAATGCATTTCAAAGCTACTTCAAAAAGCTAGCTTTACCAACAAACGCCTAAACAATTTTAGGCCAGAATGAACTGTCTGCTGAATCTGTCCATTTTCTGCCAGCCTTATCCGAGTCTGTTGTGATGGCTTCTGCCGAATTAGACGTGATCTTCTCAATAGTAGCAACCACATTCTGGAATTCTCCCTCTCCTTTTATGCTTTAGATCAGGGGTAGTCAACTTTGGCTCTTTTATGACTCGTGGACTTCAATTCCCAGAATTCCTGAGCCAGCTTAGCTGGCTCAGGAATTCTGGGAGTTGAAGTCCACGAGTCATAAAAGAGCCAAGGTTGACTACCCCTGCTTTAGATGAAAGATTATAGCTCCTTGATCTCCTATTGAGTGGCCTACCAATTTAAAGGGCATGTTAAGTAAAAATCAGTGCATCCAATAACTGTTTCTACATGTCCTGTTGTGGTTAGTGAAATCAAAGCATTCGGCAATTAAACTGCCGTATCCAATTAGGTACATTCCTGCTGCATTTTCTCTTTTTTAAAAAAAATCTATTTTTCAAGCAGGGAGGTAGAAGATGAAGAGAAAGAAGAGGAATTTGGGGAGTTCCAGCTTTTAACAGACGATCATCCTTTTGACAGTGAGGAAGAGGTAAGTACTGTGCACAATTGGAGCAACGTCCAAACGGAACGCATGCCAGTCAAACATGGTTTCCAGTCCTGATTCAGCAACAATTACAATATTCTGTTCAGCCGGTCAGCTTAAATGCTCCTGTTTTCACCTGTTTTTCAGACAAAATAGAAGATAACAGCAGGATTCTCAAAGTAAAATTCTGCACTAAGCAACTTTAAAGCTCAGTAAATATAAGATAATTCATATATAAGTAAATGCTCATGATTCTCCCTTATTTTGCATAGAGGTAGTCCTCGACCCACAATCATTTATTTAGCGACCATTCAAAGGTACAACGGCACTGTAAAAGGGTGACTTGTGACCGTTTTTCACACTTAAAACTGTTGCAGCATCCCCCCCATGGTCACATGATCAGAAGTTGGACACTTGGCAACTGGGGTGTATATTTATGACGGTTGCACTGTCCCAGCAGGGTCATGTGATCCCCATTTGTAACTTTCCCAAAAAATTGTTTTATATATATAACAAGTTTTTATTGGTTTTCCAGTTTTACATTTAAGTATTTAGAAAGCAGCGTGTTGATTGGGTAGTCAATAGTACAATAACAAAATCTTTAGTACATATCTCAGGTTACATCATCAAAAAATTCCTTCTCTATTTCCTTTAACATTTGCTATATCATATTTAAGCTAGTAAATTTGTAATTATAACAAGCTCAGTTAAAACATTTATCAATATATTTATGCTTATGAATTAAAATTTTAGCTAATTTTTAATTTGTAATTACAATATTCCAATTTAACCTTTAATATCCATAGTATTTAAATTTCAGGTAACCCAAATTTCCTTTATTTCACTACATAAAAATTATAATATCTAAAATACACCTATTACTTACTTAGGATATATTCTTATTTCATAGACATTTTATATTTCTCATCCTAGTACATCACCACTTACTAACAGAGTATCCTTTATTGTCTCAAATCCATCGTCTATGTTATCTGGGCTGAACAATAATTCAAAGCTATTTCCTAATAGTTAATTTTCATTTCCCTTATAAATCTAAATCCTCAATAACTCCCATGTTTCTGAGTAACGCATAATTCTAGGCACTTGCTCTCTTTTTTTCCTAACAAAACCTTTGATGAAATTACTCTGGGTTGCTAGTCCCACCTTTTTTCTTTTGCTTCCAGTTAATATAATCACTGTTTTCCATTAGGAGAGGAGTATGATTATATTAATTTAGAGGAACTCTGAGGAACTCAAAGGAAAAAAAAATGTCTTAAAGAAAAGAGCAAACGGAGATAATGGAGAATATTAAAGAATACGATATCATGCGTCAAGAATTCATGAACTTGATATTTTTTTCTGATTCATAGGATGAAAAGAGCGAGGAGGAAGAGGAGGAGGAGGAGAACGATCAGGAGGAAGAAGGGGGTGATGAGTTAGAATTTGATGAAGAAGAAGAACTGAAGCGAAGGGAAGGAAGGAAGAATAAATTGTAAGTAACACCTTCTAACCTTACTGGCGAAGTTGATTTAATCTTCAATCCTTCTTTAAAGCAGAATGAAACTGGAACAAAATGGAAAACATAGGTTAAGGAACCTTTTAAAAACAGCTTGTCTGAGAAACTTATTAAACTTTACGCAGAAGGAACGAAGAACTGATATTTCAAATAAAGTGTTATTGTGGCAGCCCGACTATATCTCAGCTTGGACTTCGCTTCCAACTTTCCGTTTGTCTTCCTATATTTTACCAAATTAGAAATGAGTTCTCCACATACGAATCTCAGCCCAACTCTTTGTGTTGCGTGTGAGTATTTTCTAATAGCAGAACTGGAAACAAAATATTCTGTACTAGAAATCCTTGCCAGCCTGTTGCTTACCTTCATTCACCCCAGTAGTAATATTGCTTTTAATTCCTTTTGAACTCAACTGGCTTCCTTCTCCCCCACCCCTTTAGCCATTTACAAGATTTCATGGAAGATGAGGCTGAGCTGTCCGGCAGCGAAGGGGGAAGTGAAGATGAATATGATGGTGAGGAACTCAATGAGTATGAAGAAGACCTTCTTGATGAGGTTCTTCCAGCAGATGGAGAACTTCATGATCAAGTAAACAAAATCCATATGTAAGTATCTGGCCATATATCAGGGCATTTTATCTATGGTTGTGCTTCAGTTTTTGTGGGGATATTCTGAATAAAAACTAGTCAAGTTCCCTTTTCTGTCCTGCTTTCTCTCCAGGAAGATGATGCTCGATGACGATAAACGGCAGTTGCGCTTGTATCAGGAGAGATACCTTCTCGATGGGGACCTCCACAACGATGGTCCTGGGAGGATGAGGAGGTTCCGATGGAAGAACTTAGGTATGATGAGTAGTATGCTGGTGTTCATCAAGTTTTGATAAACTTCATAATATGCATATGGCGTATTCACAGGTTTTGCAGTCCCAGGCTAGCAGAAATCCCAAAGGCTCAAGAACAAGGGTAGGCAACCTTGGCTCTTTTATGACTTGTGGACTTCAACTCCCAGAATTCCTCAGCCAGCCATGCTGAGGGGAAAGGGAGAGGTTTCCAAGCTGAGCCATGCTGGCTCAGGAATTCTGGGAGTTGAAGTCCACGAGTCATGAAGCGCCCTAGGCCAGAGGTAGGCAACCTTGGCTCTTTTATGACTCGTGGACTTCAACTCCCAGAATTCCTGAGCCAGCCATGCTGAGGGGAAAGAGAGAGGTTTCCAAGCTGAGCCATGCTGGCTCAGGAATTCTGGGAGTTGAAGTCCACGAGTCATGAAGGGGCCAAAGTTTCCCTCATGCTGGCTCAGGAATTCTGGGAGTTGAAGTTCACGAGTCATAAAAGAGCCAAGGTTGCCTACCCCTGGTCTAATACATATTTAATTCCTAATCCTTTATTCTTCCCTCTAACCATCGGTAGAGTAAGTCCCAAATTTGATAATATTCTGTTTCTTCTTTTTCTTTCAGTCTCATAGTCCATCTGTCCATCTCTGCGCATTCCAATGTTTTTTTGATTATTTCTTCCTCTGGTGCTATTCCTTCATTTTTCCAATATTCCGCAAATATTATTCTTGCCGCTGTTGTGACGTGTAAAATCAAATATAGGCTTTGTAACAGCTCCTATCTGCCCTATATATGTCTTTGATAAATTTAAATACTGGAATCCCAGGTATGGACATTTAAAATCAGTAAAATAAAAAGATGTACTCCGGGATATAAGAAAAAAGGCTTCTTTATTGCTAAGCTTTCGTCAACTAGCTGTTGACATCATCAGAGCAAGGGCTGAATAACAAGGGAGCCTGTGTATACACTTATATAACAGTTAAAACAGTTACAGTATGGCATGTGCATATGGCACGCTCATAACACGCTCGCTCGCAAACCGTCATGGTGGTTATATATGTTATATAAGTGTATATATATATATATATTTCTTTTTTTCACCCTATATCCATTATCACTTTGCCCGGATCATGGACCTCGGGCCTTCTCCTCTGAGTCCAGATGCTTTCTCTCAAATTATCTTTTTTCCTTCTAAAATGAACATTGAGACTTAGGGAGCGAGACCTTATTTCCCATTTTTCTGTCTCTTCTCAGATGACGTTCCCGAGGGAGACGCTTTTCACAGGGATGCTGACAGCGGGGATGAGAATGAAAATCACCTAGAAGAGACAGAGGCCAAGTGGAGGAAGGAGCGCTTTGAACGAGAACAGTGGTTCCGAGAACAGGTAACCCACACGGTAACAATTCATGTAGAGGTAGTCCTCAACTTACAACCGTTTGTTTAGTGACTCTTTGAAGTTACAACGGCACTGGAGAAAGCGATTCATGGCCGTTTTTCACACTGAAGACCCTTGCAGCATCCCCATGGTTACGTCATCAAAATTTGGATGCTTGGCATGTATTTATTGGGACAGTCCCAAGGTCATGGGATCACTTTTTGAAACCTTCTGACAAACAAAGTCAGATTCACTTTAACAACCTTCTGACTGACTTAGCAGCTGGTGGTAGAAAAGGTCATAAAATGGGGCAAAACTCAATTAACAATTGTCTTTGGGCTCAATTGTGGTCATAGGCCAGGGGTAGGCAACCTTGGCTCTTTTATGACTCGTGGACTTCAACTCCCAGAATTCCTGAGCCAGCCATGCTGAGGGGAAAGGGAGAGGTTTCCAAGCTGAGCCATGCTGGCTCAGGAATTCTGGGAGTTGAAGTCCACGAGTCATAAAAGAGCCAAGGTTGCCTACCCCTGTCATAGGCTTAGAAACCCAAAATAGTCCTTGGCATCATTTCACATGATTCTTAGCCTGATTCCAAAAGCTCTTTATTAGCAAGTAATTTAGATAGTGGGGTGGGGGAGGGAACCTGCATCTTCCCCAGCAATCTATCACATGAGAGAAACAGAGGAAAGAAGTATAAAGGAGTGGGAGGTCAACATCAGAGGATATAAATGATGGCACTACATTTTTGTTTAAGAAAATGTCTGGACCCACTCTTTGCATCCATCCATCCAGCGGCTGACTATTCCTGCAGGAATGCAGTTCTTGAGAGAGAGAGAGGGGTGGGAAATGCAGCCTTTGAGACTCAGGCCGGACCTGGGAACTGGGAAGATCCAAGCTGAAGTCAGCCATGAAATCTTAGCAGATGATAGAATAGAATAAAAAATAGAATAATAACTTTACTGTCACTTTGAATGATTTGGGCACTGAGCGAAATTACCTTACAGGGTTGTTGTTGTGGAAGTAAATTGGTGGATATTGTGGTATGCCAAGCTTCCTTTATGGTCTAGTACAGAGGTAGGCAACCTTGGCTCTTTTATGACTCGTGGACTTCAACTCCCAGAATTCCTGAGCCAGCATGGCTCAGCTTGGAAACCTCTCCCTTTCCCCTCAGCATGGCTGGCTCAGGAATTCTGGGAGTCAAAGTCCACCAGTCATGAAGGGGCCATAGTTCCCCCATGCTGGCTCAGGAATTCTGGGAGTTGAAGTCCACGAGTCATAAAAAAGCCAAGGTTACCTACCTCTGGCCTAGGCCTAGGCTGCTTTATGACTCGTGGACTTCAACTCCCAGAATTCCTGAGCCAGCATGGCTAAACTTGGAAACTTCTCCCTTTCCCCTCAGCATGGCTGGTTCAGGAATTCTGGGAGTTGAAGTCCACGAGTCATAAAAGAGCCATGGTTGCCTACCCCTGCTCTAGAGAGAAAACTAACATAGATTTGAACTAAGAAAATAAACCCAGCTAGCCTGGATAGTTGCCACAGATCCTCCTAAATGTGTTTTTAAAGCCTGGTGCCGACTAGTAGACAGTGGTTTTGTTCAACATAGTATTTTTTTTTCTGTCTCTTTCTTTACTTCTTGCTACTTCGCCTAATAAAAGTTCTGCTTATTCACAGTCTACGAAAGGAGAGGTGGAGGTGGAGGTGGACGAGGATAGCCAGTTCATGAGACTGGCCAAAAAAGTCACAAACAAGTTGCTACAAAAGAAAGGTATCCTCCTTTTCTCCTTTATGAATGACAGAGTTACACCTTAAGAAGGAAGGACTGTATTCTGTGATTTTAAAATAGGCAGGGCAATCCACGTGTTTAATCCACCTCTTTATAGTCCCTGCATCTTCCTTTTCACCGAATTTCAATTGTCCACTTGCAAAATATCATTGCTACATTCTAGTTGCCATTTTATTGATTGATTTGACTTTTTTTTAACCTGCCATAATTGAGAGACTCCTAGCAGATTATAATATCAACCACAAAACAAAAGGTAATAATTGAAACACGGGGGAGGGGGGGGAAGAAGTAATAAAATAGCTAATAAAAAAAATAAAAATTGAAGTGGAGACCAATATGTGCCCTTGAAACATATATAACAAGACTTAGGAGCTGACTAGATTCTTGGAGTCAGGGAATTCCACAGAATCAACACTGTCAGGGAAAAATATTTTGAGATTACCTCCTAATCTCTTAGAAATGGGTGATTATTAATAGATAAATTAATGTAAATTATACAGACAGGAACTTTACATTGGGCTGCTGAAAAATTGAGTGGAAGAGATGATCTTGGAAATCCAGGAAACACATCAAAATTAACAAAACTTTAACAAGCCTGCTGTAGTTTTAAAAAAATGAATAAACAACTTGGAACTCTTCCTCTCTCTGTTGACCAACTATCTAAACTTAGTCAGGCTGAGTCACACACATGGGGGAGGAGGGAGAGACATGGACAAGAAATGTTGGTTTTCTTCTAGGTTTTAAAATACTTTTAAAACTTATTTTGTGTGTGCCAGCTAAATAAACGTGATTCATCCATGCTAATTTTAGATCCTTAGCCTTTTCTCTGTATCCCTTGCGTCCATCCGCCAATGTTAAGAACAGCCAGCAAAAGAAAGTCATTAAATCATTTAAAACATTCAGAGGTTTAAAAGTGACATACAGTGGTTTTTAAAGAAAATCAGTGGTTCACTATGCTCCAGTTTTGCTGAAAACTGTAACTAAATGCTGAGTTTTGGCAAAACCATGAAATAGGTGGTTATGTGACTGCAGAAATACTGTCCTCAGAGCAAGTCTGAAATGGTCAAGGATGGTTTCCAAATCCAGGTTGTCCTTGACTGACCTTTATTCTCCTATTTCCTAGTAAATAATAATAATGATGATGATGATGATGATGTTGGAAGGGACCTTGGAGGTCATCTAGTCCAACCCCCTGCTCAGGCAGGAAACCCTACACCATTTCGGACAAATGGCTGTCCAGTGTTAGAGAATTCACCGCTTCTGGAGGCAGGTTGTTCCACTGGTTAATTGTTCTAACTAACCTGTGGGTGCCAACATAGGAAGCAGCTTCCCCACATGTGAAATCTCTGCTTCTACACTGTCTGAATGGCCAAAGAAGCAGACAATGCAACTCTTCCTGTTGTTGGTTTGCCTTCTGACAAGCTTTCCTTTCTCTCTCCCTTTTCTTTTCTTTGCTCTCCTAGCACCCTCTGCAGTAACTGTTCAGGAAATTAAATCACTACCCAGAAATCCATTTGAAAGTTTCCAGCCCGGCAGTAAACCACAGGTTAGTATCATCTGAGGATGGACAATTCCTTGTTTGAATTTATATCGCCAGTAGAAAGCTTTCTTTATAAGAGAGGTGGGCTTCCTTTCTCTGGCACTAGGTCCCAGGTTGCCTCCAGGGGTTGGGCTGTCACGGATGGCCTTGATTGTATGGGGAAGCTTGTCTGTCTGGGGCTTAGCCTTGCGCTTCCCTGTGGAAAATATCCCAGGTTCGATCCTGTTTTGTCCAGTCACAGAATCTCTCGGCTGGGAGGTACTCCTTGGAGAATTGCCGCGTGTAGGGTAGACCAGGGGGTCTCCAAACTTGACAATTTTAAGACTTGTGAACTTCAAGAGAAAGCCCGAACAGCATTCTTCAAAATGAAAAAGGTCTTCTGCAGTCATGACATAAGCCTAAGTCTGAAAATCAGGCTTGTCAGATGCTATATTTTTTCTATCCTGCTCTATGGAGTAGAGAGTCGATCTCTGACAGAAGGTCACCTGAAGAGACTAGAAGCATTTGAAATGTGGATTTACAGGCGGCTGTTACGTATAAGCTGGGTTGACAAGATCAGAAATGAGGAGGGGATCAGCCGCCTGGGAAAGCCAAGGAAAATCATCAACACAATTAAAAAATGAAAATTAGAATATTTCGGACATGTGATGCGACACCCAGAAAAATACGGCATAGTCCATTTAATCCTCCAGGGAAAGATTGAAGGCAAACGAGGTCCAGGCAGAAGAAGAACATCATGGCTTCAAAATCTAAGGGACTGGTTTGGACAAAACTCAGCAGCACTTTTTCATTGGCTGCTGATAAAAACAGGATCGCCAACATGATCGCCAACGTCCAATAATGGATATGGCACAAGAAGAAGAAGAAGAAAGAACTTCAACTCCCAGAATTCCCCAGCCAGCATGGCTGGCTGAGGAATTCTGGGAGTTGAAGTCCAGAAGTGTTAAAGTTGCCAAGTGTGGAGATCCCTGGGGTAGATAAACTAAGCTAGATGAATGAATGGACCTGCTGTGTTTCCTGACATGTTTCCATTATGGCATAAATTAAGAAAGGGAGAAGTTAATTGAAGTGCTGCTCTTCCTTATTTACTGTGCCTGTGAGAGGAGGAAAAGGACTCTCTATGCTCCTGAAGGCTGAAACGATAGGCAGTCGTGTTACTTGAATACAAGTCCTAGATAACCTTTTTTTTTTTCACCTGACAGCTGAAGAATGGATCCTTGTTGAATCAGCCGCGAGCGGTCTTGCAGAAATTGGCAGCCATGTCTGATCTCAACCCGAATGCCCCCAGGAATTCGCGCAACTTTGTCTTCCAGACCCTGTCCCCAGTTAAGAGCGAGGACGTGAGGGAGAAAGCCAAACCCCAGGTGGAAATCTGATTGATTTGAGGGAATCTGTTACTTAACATGTGTTTTGTTCTTATTTATTCTGTATCCATCCATCCCTCTATGAAATCCATCCGTCCATTTCCCTCACCTCCCTCCCTCTAGGCCAGGGGTAGGCAACCTTGGCTCTTTTATGACTCGTGGACTTCAACTCCCAGAATTCCTGAGCCAGCCATGCTGAGGGGAAAGGAAGAGGTTTCCAAGCTGAGCCATGCTGGCTCAGGAATTCTGGGAGTTGAAGTCCACCAGTCATAAAAGAGCCAAGGTTGCCTACCCCTGGTCTAGGAGGCTCACCGCTTAAAACAGGAGGACTTAGGACAGGGGTAGGCAACCTTGGCTCTTTTATGTCTCGTGGACTTCAACTCCCAGATTTCCTGAGCCAGCCACGCTGAGGGGAAAGGGAGAGGTTTCCAAGCTGAGCCATGCTGGCTCAGGAATTCTGGGAGTTGAAGTCCACGAGTCATAAAAGAGCCAAGGTTGCGTACCCCTGCTCTAGGCCAGTGTTTCTCAACCTCAGCAATTTTCTCTTGTGTGGACTTCAGCTTCCAGAATTCTCCAGCCAGCCACTGAAAGGTTATTTCACTGTTGTTAGGCTTGAATAGTGAGGGGTTCTTGATGCTATCTGAGCTGGGTTGTTTTCTTGCAGAAGTTTCATTACCCAAACTAGATAACATAATCAGTGCTACTAAGGACTGGGCTTTGCTCTCAATTTATATTCTAGTGGCTTGCTCTGACAGAGTTGGGGGGGTGGTCTTAGAGATTCTTTGATTGGGCTGCTTCCTGTTGGCTTGTTTGGCAATTCCTTGATTGGGATATTGTTTACTTCAGAGGTCCCCAATCTTTTGGGCACCGGGGACCGGTTCCGTGGAGAGAGGTTTTTCCGCGGACCGGAGGGTGCGTGGTTTTGTGTGCTCCTGCATCCCGCAGATGGGGCTTTGCTTGTTTGTGCAGAGCGGTTGCTGGCATGCCACGGCCCGGTACTGGTCCACGGACCAGGGGTTGGGGACCCCTGGTTTACTTAATTGTTGCTCTGATGTTAATCTCGGAGTTAATCTATGCTCATCCGGGTGCTGATTGCTGGTGGGGAGGTGTTTTGGTCTTATTTTTTCCCTTTTTGACTTGTTGATTGTCTGTTATATAGTAAATAGATATTGTTTATATCTATGTGCCAATTGATAGCTAATTTGTCAGGCTTTTAGAAACTCTTGGACTAGGCTTGGATAGTGTTATTCAAAGCTGGAGAGAGCAGTCGCTCAACTGACTACAGGCAAATGAAAAGTTCAAAGTCAAGTTAGGTAAAGATGCTTCGGTTAACTAAGAACACGGTGGTTCTTTTGTGGTAGCCAATGACTGAGTCATTCATTGAATGAATGAGATTCTGGCGATCCAGAAATCTTTGGAACTAACTACTTCCTGACATTTTCTAGGTCAAAAGAAGAACTCTGCCTGCTGTTGCTCTGCCTTCTCCTAAGCGACTGCGACTTGACAGCACGTCAGTTCAAGAAACCCGAAGTATATTCCAGTATTTGGAGAGGTAAAGAAAAAAAAAATGCCAGTTTGCATGGTCTCCTCCAGCCACGTTTCGGATTTTGCAGAGCTGTAAAAGACAACGCACAAATCTACAGTCTGCTGGATGGGCAATATCTACATTGTAGAACATATGGCATTGTTATTCCTTCCCAAACCTCAGGTATAAGTTGGGAAACAGGAAAAAATCATTTTGTTTGTTCTCTCTTGTTACAGTACTGACTCCAGCACTAATTGAGCCTTCGGGGTTTTTTTTAATTGTTTCTTTTTTCTTTAGGACTTTACTCGACCCAAGTCACATTCTAAGGCAGTGTTTTATTTTGGGGCCAACTTTGAAGCATTGCGATCTCCCTATCTGGGTCTTAAAATCAGGGTGGAGGCTGTGTGTGTATATGTATATATAACTTTTTCCCCGCTCAGTATTTTGGAAAGCTCCGGTGTACTTTTAATCAAGGTTTTAATTTTTCTAAATTCATACCATAGAACAGGATATATCTGCAATGTATAGATATATATATATCTTTGTTGTTGTTCCCTGTGTTTCCATCTCCCACTGGCGTTTTAATCTTTTATAAATAAACAAGGATCTTGAATTTGAGTCAAGACAAAACAGAGGGAGGGCAGCATCTACTTTTTTAAAAATTATAATTCTCTTTATGTAATATGCACATTTTAAAGCATATAAAATGGAGGGGGAAAAAGGAAGTCTGGATGAAATGTTTACAACCATGTTCCATTTGAAATCTGGAGGATAAATGGAGGATACAGCAAACCTCTGGCTACTTTTTCCAGGTGTTCCTCCCAAGACATTCCTTTGACAGGATCCTGCCTGGTTCTTCACTTAACTCTGTGTTAATTCGTCTAAGGTCATTCCTCCAGAGTCTCTTGGCAGTGATCCCAGATTGCAAATTGTTCTGTAAGCACTAAATAAATGAATCATATTTGTACACACACAAACACACACAGACAGACATCCACACAAGGCTCTGCAGTCAGGCTTTCATAAGAGGCAGAGTTGTTAATTGTGGGAAGAAGCAGAAGAAATTATGCCAAAAATAAAGACTTCAAGGGAAGCTGATATATGCAGTTTGATATATGTGCAGGAAATGGAATTCTTTTTCTGTATATGCATTTGGAACGATCATCTGAAGATATATTACTGTTCGTTAAGAGAGAGGCTTATGTTAAAACAGTACATTAAATTTTTGGTAGTCTAAAACAGTGTTTCTCAACCTTAGCAACTTTTAAGATATGTGGACTTCAACTCCCAGAATTCCCCAGCCAGCCATGCTGGCTGGGGAATTCTGGGAGTTGAAGTCCACATATCTTATAGTTTTCAAGGTTAAGAAACACTGGTCTAAAACACTCCTCCCCACCATCAAAAACCCCCAAAAGAAGTTCTGCCATTTCCACTGGTGTTACAACCTCACTGCCACACCTTCTGGTTGGGGGGAAAATATATATTTTAAGTGTGTTCCTACGAGAAAGACATCTGTTGCGGGGGAATGAGAGGAAATGAAGAGATGACTAAAGGATTTGGATGCATTCTTTGCTACAGAAGTGAGTTTTCAGAAAAGACAGCATGCCATCCTATTGATGTTCCTGGAAGAGAAGCCCAATAGGGAAGGGGTCCTGGGTAGTAGCTGAATTGCTCCTTGCATATGTTAGCCATCAGTCTGCTGCTTCATCGGATAACTATTCTCTGTTCATTCGAATGAAATATCTGCTGCTTCAAACTTCAGCCTGGCATCCTGATTATTCTGAGAAGCACCACGTATCCACCCGCCTCTTTGTTTTCTTGCCCTGAACTGGAGCTGCGGACACATGGCTCATCCCTTCCCCTGCAGATGAATAGCTTTTATTTGATTTCATTTAATCCTTACAGTGTTTCTCAACCTTGGCAGCTTTACGATGTGTAGACTTCAACTCCCAGAATTCTAGCTGGAGAATTTTGGGAGTTGAAGTCCACCCATCGTAAAGTTGCCAAGGTTGAGAAACACTGTGTGAGTCTAGAAAGTTGGATTGTTGCTAACTTGTTGGCCTTGTCAGCAGCACCGCTTTGCAGCAGAAAAGCTTAAAAAGAGCTTAAAAGGGCGTCCTGCGGTCTGTGTTAAACGGTTAACATTTCAGACACGTTTGCAAACATCCCACCCTTTTCCCTGCCCCTCATATTTTGCAATGGTGAGATGGGGGCTCCAGGCATTTGCTCAATTCTATTTGTTTTTGTTTTCCATCCAGGGAGAGTTGAGGGTAGATGCTGGGAAAGGGGAGGAGGGGGGGGGAGCAAAAGGGGGGAAAAACCACCCCTATTTATTTGTCTTGTCTAATTTAATTTATGTTATTTATCAAAGAGACAGGCTATTTGAGAAACCAGATGGACCCAGGCTAAAAGCGATCTCTTCTTTTCAGAGTGTGAAAAATGGCTCCGGAGTGGACAAGGGGAGAGGAAGCTGGCTGGGCGTGCTCTCAGAGTAAGCTCGCTTACTCCCCTCTATACCAGCTCTTATAATAATAATAATAATAATAACAATAACAATAATAATAAAGTTGGAAGGGACCTTGGAGGTCTTCTAGTCCAACCCCCTGCTCAGGCAGGAAACCCTGTACCGTTTTGGACAAATGGCTGTCCAGTCTCTTCTTAAAAACCTCCGGTGTTGGAGCATTCACAGCTTCTGGAGGCAGGTTGTTCCACTGGTTAATTGTTCTAACTGTCAGGAAGTTTCTCCTTAGTTCTAGATTGCTTCTCTCCTTGATGAGTTTCCATCCGTTGCTTCTTGTCCTGCCTTCAGGCGCCTTGGAGAATAGCTTGACTCCCTCTTCTTTGTGGCAGCCCCTGAGATATTGGAACACTGCTATCATGTCCCCCCTCGTCACTAGGTTCACACAACAGGCTGGTCCAAAAGCAGACAACATCATGGGATAGTATAATGTGTGAATCTGATCACTGAAGGTAAACCAGTGGTGACAAATTACAAATATAAGTAACAATCAATCATATCAGATGGCTATTTCCTGCTTTTCTCCGAGGAGCAAAAAATGTCTAAAGTCTATTTCATCTCTAAATTCCAAAACCTAGTGATCTAATAGGAAAACGGTAGGATTGGAAAAGTGGAAGTCCAAGAAAAAATAGAATGTTCAAAAAAACCCAGTATGTGATACTGCCAGAATTAGTTGTGGTTCCCAGACTCTTGAGCCTAGATCAGGGGTGTCCAGCCTTGGCAACTTTATGACTTGTGGACTTTCACTCCTAGAATCCTCCAGCCAACATGGATGGCTAGGAACTTCTGGAAGTTGAAATTCACCTGTCTTTTAAAGTTTCCAAGGTTGGACATCTCTGGCTAGATGCAATCCTATTACTTTGATAATAAAAGTTCTTGAGTTTCAAACATGGACCTGCCCCTGCCCCACTGGATCCCAAAGTCTCTGAAAATCCCCACTGGATTCATCTGAAAACCTACTGCCTCTCCTTTTATTGGATCTTTCCTGGGCCATGTTTGGTTAATTTATAGGAGACCATGATTATACATTCTTCTTCTAGTCAAGTAAAGATTTTTTATTTATTTTTTTGCTATCTCCAGACTGCATTAAATATACACAGAAAGGTGGGCTCCAGAAGTTGTCGTTCGGAGGGGCAAGGGGAAAGATTGTGTGTCAAAGAAGAACTCCGTGCTTCAGGGTACAGCTTGCTCCATCCCTGTCTTCCAATGACTACAGAACGCCTGGCCTCCTAGCCATGTAAAGTCCATTTCGCTCTTCGTATTAATCTCCCCGTGACAGACCGAAGGGCAGCTCAATTTATCACTGCCCTGTACTGCAGCCTTGATAAAGTTAACGCCGTGTCAAAAGGGGGCCCTTTGTGACTCCCAGTGTGTGCATGCCTTTTAATAAATGGCCTGGAGTTAAAAGGGAAAATTGAAATTGAACAGGCCGATGTCTTTCTCTGCACTCTCTCGCCTGAAGCTGGCAGCAGACCTAGCATTTGGCTAGCTGGCGTTAGAGTCAGCCTTGGAAAAATAAGCGTTGATGCACCTGAAAGGTTAAAAAGATATTATTTCATAAGCTTCTGGTAGACTACAGTTCACCGAATGGCACAGAGGTTGATTCTGAGCTATAGATAGGGAGTCCATTAAGTTGGAGAAAGAATACAACTCGACTTGCAACCATTCGCTTAGTGACCGTTTGGGAGTTAAAAAGCCACGGACAGTTTCACACTTATGACCGTTGCAGCATCCCCATGTCACGTGTTCAAAATCAGGATGCTTGGCAACTGGCATGTATTTATGATAGCTGCAATGTCCCAGGGTCAGAGACTGTTTAATACGTTTGGTGATAATCCTCTTGCTGATGGAGATACAATTTAGGAATTGAATTATTAACTCCTGGATTTGTCTTGCTCTGTTTTCACATTTTGGGTTGCCATCAATATGATTGTTAACATGACTGAATCACTGTGTGTTAAAAGGTGTAATTCACAAAATCTAAGAATTATCATACAAGCTTTGAAGGAGAATTCTATTCCTGATTTGCAGCAGTGAATTATTGGTGTATATGAATTGTCATTTGAATGTGCTTTTCCCCCAAATAATAATAATAATAATAATAATAATAATAATAATAATAATAGTAGTAGTAGTAGTAGTAGTAGTAGTAGTAAAGTTGGAAGGGACCTTGGAGGTCATCAAGTCCAACCCCCTGCTCAGGCAGGAAACCCTATACCATTTCGGACAAATGGCTGTCCAGTCTCTTCTTAAAAACTTCCAGTGTTGGCGCATTCACCGCTTCTGGAGGCAGGTTGTTCCACTGGTTAATTGTTCTAACTGTCAGGAAGTTTCTCCTTAGTTCTAGGTTGCTTCTCTCTTTGGTTAGTTTCCATCCGTTGCTTCTTGGCCTGCCTTCAGGCGCTTTGGAGAATAGCTTGACTCCCTCTTCTTTGGGGCAGCCCCTGAGATATTGGAACACATCTCGGCAACAATTGCTAAACAATGTCAGATGACAATCAAGAATTTGTTAGCACTTTCAAGACTAACCAGGCTTGATTTTAAGGAGTAAACTTTCATGAACTAGTTGTGCCTTAAAGTAAAAAACATTGGTTGGATTGAAAGAGGGCAAGCAGATGTTTTGGGCTACCCTAGACCAGAGGTAGGCAACCTTGGCTCTTTTATGACTCGTGGACTTCAACTCCCAGAATTCCTGAGCCAGCAGCTGGCTCAGGAATTCTGGGAGTTGAAGTCCACGAGTCATAAAAGAGCCAAGGTTGCCTACCCCTGCCCTAGACTAACACCTCTCTTTTCCTATAGGAATCAGATGGAGAATCCCTTCTTTAGCCACTAGATAGCAGCATTATATCACCACCAACCTTTAGAGCTGGCATACAGCAACCCAAGCTTAGGAACCAGATGTATTTTAGAAAGATGCTTGTGGGCTGCAAGTGTGCCTGGACCCTTGATAAAAATGCAAATATATCTTGCATTAATCTGACTGCTAGGACTTGTTATTAGGGAGGGGAACCTGGGTACACATACAGTGGCAATGGAAAATAGATATTGTTCCTCTACAGCCCCTGGTTGCTCTTTGCTTGCTTGTTTTGTCTCCTTAGCTGAATATCCGACAACAGCTGAGACAGGAGCAGGTTGTGGGGAAGGAGGAGGAGATGTTTGGAAGGGAGGGAAGGAGCAGGCAAGCAAGGAACGGTGGGAAGAAGAACAAGAGGAAGTGGGGAAGAAGAAGGTTTCATCCATGGTTTGCATCCTTGAGGAACAGGTAAGTAAAAGGTGTACCTGGCCTTCTATGGCTACCTGCTTGTCTTGCCCCAACAACATGAGATGAGATGGGAGAACATGGGACATTAACAAAACAAACTTTAAAATGCACAGTCGTTTGCCTTTCACGTATTTGCACATTTTACCACACCTGAAACATCAGCACATGAAGTTGTTGAGCATTCAAAGAGAACAGTAACTAGGCTAGAGCAGAAGAGCTGAAAAGTTCGTCTGGGATCCTCATTGTTGCTCTACTTTAGGTTATTAACCTGTGACTTCTGAATGGCTTTGAAGAGTCGGGTCCGACCCATATTGGAGATTTGGCAGAGTGGTGTCTGATGAAGCCCTGCTGCTTTGACCACTAGGAAATACACATATGGCCACATGGTACAGGAAAATCCCAACTTACGACCGCAATTGGGACCAGAATTTCTGTTCTACGGTCCCTATATTACGACTTCTGCCATGGTTGTTAAGCAAATCAGTGCAGTTGTTAAATGAACCATGCAGTTGTTAAGCAAATCTGGCTTCTCCCATTGACTTCGTTGGGAGCTGGCTGAGAAGATTGCAAATGATGACCCCCAAGTCATTGCAACTGTCATAAATACACACCCATTGCCAAGCACTCGAATTTTCACCACAGGACTGGGGGGAAGCTGTGATAGTCATAAATGTGAGGACCGGTTGTAAGTCATTTTTTTCCCCAGTTCTGTTGTAATTTTGAATGGTCGTTAAAGAAATAATTGTAAGTCTGAGACAATCTGGACTCTGAAATTGTACTAGAGCAGGGGTGTCAAACTCAATTTCATTGAGGGCCGCATCAGCATTGCGGTTGCCTTCAGCGGGCCGGGTGGGTGTGGCCAGGGTGGGTGCAGCTACTGGGTGGACGTGGATGGAGTGGGTGTGGCCTACTGGGTGGGCGTGGCCAGTTCTACATCATGTCAAGGGTGCCTGTGGGGGCCTGGGCAGGAGTGGGACAGATCTGAGGGTCTCTGGCAGAAGGGGGTGAGACCAGGGCAAGTGCCAAGGCATGGTCAACTGGAGGAGCCTCACTGTTCCTCTCAGACCATGGGAGAAGGCTAGATGGTGGTGCAGGCTGCCTGTAGCCCTGGGCAGCAGAGGTCAAATGCCCAGCCTGGCCCTTGAGTACCCGCGGCACCAAGCCCAGCCCCACTTCCTCAAGGCTGCTGCTCAAGGTTCTCCTGGTTCCTCGCTGTTTCTGGACGGCCTTGTGGAGCTAAGACTGAATGCGTTTGAGCGTAGATGGCCACCACAAAATTGTACATTGGCTCCCGGCTGGCCTGGGCCAGGGCCAAGGCAGTGGGGGCCGTTCCCTCACTTGTTTCCAGAATGGCTTCGCGGGCCACATGAAACCACTTCGCGGGCCGCATCCGGCCCCCGGGCCTTGTGTTTGACATGTCTGTACTAGAGCTAGGGAAGAGTCCATGTTTGCTAGACATTTCTGGACGTTAAGAACAGGCAGAGAAAGCATTGCGCGAACGTAGCCTTTGCTTTACCAACCCTTTTTTCATTTGAGGATTTTAGCTCAAGCAGCAACGGATCAGGAGGTAGGAATCAACAGCACCCCTTTTTTAAAAATTCAAATTAGTTCATTTTGATTACTCCCAACCACAGACTAGAGCTGAGCAAATATCTGGATTTCTTGGTGTCTATCCGTTTGTGAGTAATACACAGTGGGAAGCCTACACTTGTTCACCGGAAAATTGTACGGTAGAAATAAGTAGAGATAGAGAGCTGTCAATTCACATGCCATAATTCATTCAAGATCTTGCCTTAATTTCTGGCAACTCTCGCTAGCTTTGAGAACTCAACTTTAATATGGCTATAATGCAGCTTCAAGAAAAGAAGAAAAAAAGAGGGATGGTTTAAAAGTCTACAGCTAAGGAGTCTGGAACTTGTTCAGAGGGGTGTCTTCAGCTGAAATTTATACACAAAATAAAAGTTCAGACTTTTGGGTTGTGTAGAAAGAATTAGAGAGTCCAAGACAGAATTTTGCCACCTGGTTTTTAGGGCCGTGGTTCCATGGTCCGTGCACATCAACCCCCAGCAAATGCAGCAGTCAGAACGCCAAGCACAAATGAGAACAGTTGTGATTAATTAAAAGGAATCACCAAACCTTATCAAGAACATCTGGTGCAACATTCTCAGGATGAGAGCACCAATGAAGTGCACAGATTCCCCCAAAACAAGTTGCATGTTATTTTTCTTCGTAGCTTCATTTGGCCCAGCTAGGTGGCAGCATCTAGCTAACCTTGGCTGATCTAAAAACAAAAGCAAAAACTAAGAGTCAGGCCTGTTTAGTACTTGAATAAGAGCCCACCACGAAATCCCAGAGCTATGGACTGGGCTGAGAAGTTAAAAAATATCCTGGAAGATAATAATGACAAATCACTTCCATATTGTTGAGTCTGACATGGATTGAGTTTGACTTTGAGGGGGACTCTGCCTTTTTAAGCCTGATTTGAGGAGACGGCGAGAACCGGACTTCTTCACCAATCCAGGAGGCCCTCCTAAGATCTACCTGTTTTCCTTTGTCAGTTTCTTTTCCTGAAAACAAAAGCGGAACTTGGATAAACTGTCTTTGCAAGGTGGTTGAAGTATCTCATCTAGCTCGAGTTGAGGAAAAGCCACATTTGCTTTCCATCAAGGCTACAATGCTAGCTGTGCCATTAAGTAATTGGATAAATTTATGGAGCGAAAGGAGCTGTCAATGAGCATTAGCAGAGAAGGTTATAGAAACCTCCCCATGTTAAATTTTCCATGTCAAAAAACAGGGCACATATATTCTGACTTCAGTACCCTGGTCAGAATGGACAATGGTGAAGAAAATATAGTCTAAAACACAGGTGCCAATCTTGATTGCGTCATGTGACGTATCGTGACATATCACAACGTATTTTGCCTTAGGGGAGCCGGGATGGGTGTGGCCTGTGCGTGACACATCCGGCCTATGGGCCGCCAGTTTGACACCCCTGGTCTAAAACAGTGGTTCTCAACCTTTTTAATGCCGCGACCCCCAACTGGTCGTAAGTCGAGGATTAAACCGGTCGTAAGTCGAGGACTAAACCAGTCGTAAGTCGAGGACTACCCAACTGGTCGTAAGTCGAGGACTTTCCCTGCCCGGGAGCGCCACGCATGCGTGGTTCCGCCCCCTGCGCCGGCCAAGGCGTAGCTGGCAAGCGGCAGAGACGGAGCAGGCCGACCACCAGCTGGCCCAGCCCAAGGGAGATAAGGCACCCGCCGGAAAAGGGGGAAAAAATGGCGGACAGCCTTGCTTGGCGACCCCCGTGAAATGGTCGATCGACCCCAAATGGGGTCGCGACACATAGGTTGAGAATTGCTGGTCTAAAAGATCTGAAAGGCAGAAGAATGCTTACTTTTAGTACAGATACATAGACTATAGATACATACATATCTTTTAAAAGAAAATCTGTATGGGTAGTCCGCGATTTGTTTAGCAACTGTTAAAAGCTACAGCAGCACTGAAAAAGTGACTTACAACTGGTCCTCGCCCCTTCAACCATTATATCATGGTCTCGTGGTCAGAATCTGGGTGTAAGGAAACCCGCATGTACAGGTAATCCTCAACTTGCAACAGTTTGTTTAGTTACCTATCATCCAGTCATTTTTTTCCCTGTTGTAGTGAAACACACTGTATATTTACAATAATACATTTTTAGTGGCACTTTTTCTCCTGTTTTTGAAATCTGAAAACCCCTGAGAATATCATGGTCAGCCAAGAAAACAAACCAATGGATCACTGAACAAAGCAGTCTGGAGTTCTCACTAGAGGTACAAATGACCAGGATCACATTATCCTTCTTTGGACACATTATGTGAAGACCCAGCTCTCTGGAGGAAGTTCTGATGCTGGGAAAGGTGGAAAAAGAAAAGAGGATGGTTGGTAGCAAGGTGGAGGGTTCACTTATACTGGCAATGGGGACACTCTTGGAAGACCTGAAGGACCAAGTTAAGGACAAGTAATCATGAAAAAGCTGTCTATGCAGTCTTAAATTGATGGCCTGTTTGTCTGTCCATCCATCTTATTATGTGAAGACCCAGCTCTCTAGACAAAGCTCCAATGATAGCAAAGTGGAAGGAAAGAGAAGAAGAAGGCAACCAGCAATGAGGAGGAGAGACCAACTTACAAAGGTGATGGGGAGCCATTGGAAGAACTGAAAGACCAGGTTAGGGATGGATCATTAGGGAGAAAATCAATTGGTCACCCAGAGTTGACGCCAACTTGATGGCACGCAATCAGTCATGAATCAATCACCTCTCTTCTTCCTGCTCCTCTACTAGGGTCATGCATTTATCACAAGGATTGTCCCATTCTTCCCTGCCATCAGTAGTACAATAAACATTGTCAACAAGACAACTGTTTCTATTTCTGTCTCTTCTAGTTCTTCTATCTGTGAACCTGTCCAGTTAGTGCCTTTGTCATAAAATGTATATATATATTTCCATGCATACTTTTCTCAATATGTTTCCATGGGCGTTCAAGGTATCTGGAGGGCACCAAGTTGGGAAAAGGTCTTCTCTATAGTTGGTTCAGCTGTAGGATGAAAAGAGACGTGTACTTTTTGGAGCAGAGACCAAATTAGCTCATGTCACGGGAACAAAGGCAATCGTAGGAGAAATAACAATTCAACCCAAGTTAATTAAAGCAAGAGAAGACATGTGTTCTGCATTGTGCTTGTGCTGAGGGTCAGAGGAGTCTTCAAATGATCCTGTAGCAAAGCTTTTTCTCCTGAGACAAGGACATCAAAAGCCAGATTTGGCCTGTTATGATAGCCCCATCCTCTCATCTCGCTCTCTCCTATTGCATCTGTTTTTGGGAAGTGTATTACAAGAGCCAAGAACTATGGTCATGCATCTGGAGAGATGGGCTTCCTTTTCCGGTGTGTGCTGAGGTGATGATGGCGAAGAGAAGAAGTCAGTCTGGCCAACTCCTGAAACCAACGTGTCTCCTTATGCAATGCATTAGATGGGTCAGTGTCGCTTGGCTGAACTTTTGGAAACATCCTGGTAGGAATGAAAACCTGCTGTTGTTTTTCTCCTAAAAACTGGGAAATACGGACCACTCTTTCACATTTTCAAGGGATGTTTTAGACCAGCGTTTCTCAAAGTTGGCCCTTTAAAGCGTGTGGACTTCAACTCCCAGAATTCCCCAGCTAGCAAGGCTGGATGGGGGATTCTGGGAGTTGAAGTCTATAGACTTTAAAGGGGGCAACTTTGAGAAACTGTGTTTTAGACTAATGCTAATGAAGGAAAAACAAGCGGAGGTCATGACCAATCCATAGAAAAGAGATTGGGCTTTGGCCAACGGGGGGGGGGGGAATGTGTTTCACTCAAACTGGAGCCATGCCTACTTTGAGAATAAGTACTTCCGGCTGACAATCTTGGCTTTCCTAAAGTGATACTAAGACACATCTCTTGAATTTGGCTTTGAAAGTTATTTTTAAAATGCTTTTAATGGTCTTAATTCTTGTCCGGATGGTTCTTATGTGGTTAGAGAATTATGCCTTTCTTTTTTTAGAATGAAGGCAATGGCGTGGCTTCCAAGCAGTTGCAGAATGCTTGCTGAGGCTTTATAGCAAAAAAAACAAAAAAACAAAACAAAACCAGGCACTAGAAACAATATAAATGAGTATAGAAATTAGTAAGTATGATATACAGGAGATATCCTGCCTATAGAAAGAGGCCAAGAATTATCAGAGTGATATTTTCTAAAGCCAGTATATCTAGGTTCAAAAATCCAGATGATCACTCAATGGCAGCAGGGAATGAAAAGTGTTCTATATTTCTCTGCTAACATCTAGTGGTTATCCAGAGTGCTGCAGATATGGTAAGACTTTTATTATACTGTATACATTCCAGGGAGTTTCTAATTTTTATTATTATAGTATGTACAATGTAAAAAAGATGTTGAGACTCTAGAAAGAGTACAGAGAAGAGCAACAAAGATGATTAGGGGACTGGAGGCTAAAACATATGAGGAACGGTTGCTGGAATTGGGTATGTCTAGTTTAATGAAGAGAAGGACGAGGGGGGACAGGATAGCAGTGTTCCAGTATCTCAGGGGCTGCCACAAAGAAGAGGGAGTCAAGCTATTCTCCAAAGCGCCTGAAGGCAGGACAAGAAGCAATGGATGGAAACTCATCAAGGAGAGAAGCAACCTAGAACTAAGGAGAAACTTCCTGACAGTGAGAACAATTAACCAGTGGAACAACCTGCCTCCAGAAGCGGTGAATGCTCCAACAGTGGAAGTTTTTAAGAAGAGACTGGACAGCCATTTGTCTGAAATGGTGTAGGTTTTCCTGCCTGAGCAGGGGGTTGGACTAGATGACCTCCAAGGTCCCTTCCAACTTTATTATTATTATTATTATTATTATTATTATTATTATTATTATTATTATTATTATTATTATTATTATTAATCATCGCACAGTCAGCCAGATGTTCAGACTGGATTTGGCATTTTGTCTACCTATCGAGTCCTTCCCAAGGACTTGGGATAGGCAGATGTGGATGTTTGATGGTATTACAGATATCGTCGCAGGATAGAAGCAGTTCCTAGTAAGGCCGCCTTTTGCAATTGACTAATGGCAAATTTGTCAATGCCAATGGTGTTCAAGTAGGGTTTCCTGCCTGAGCAGGGGGTTGGACTTGATGACCTCCAAGGTCCCTTCCAACTGTATTATTATTATTATTATTATTATTATTATTATTATTATTATTATTATTATTATTATTTCTACAAAATACAATAAAGTTGAATGATAGTCATACAAATGGGTGGTAAATTTTATTTAAATATATATATTTCTATATAAACAGAATTGCAACTTATAAAATTGTGTTGTAATTTTTATTAAAGCACTTTTCACCTGTTGCTTTCTTTTGAGAAAATACGTATCTGCCTAATTATTTGCGCTTCATTCCTTCTCCTTTGTTGCTTTAAAAGCAATAAAAATAAAACCATCAATATGAACACTAATAACCAATATCACTGTCAAAGATGAGCAATTAGTAGTGTTCCTGCCCATAGCTTATTAAAATTAGCATCATTATCAAGGCACAAAATCTCTCCCTCAGTTCCCTTTGGAATCCGTTTCAAATGCCTTTTGTTTTTCAACTGTTAATTCTCCTCTTTCCCTTTTTTAAAGACCAACTTATTCCTCCATCCCCACTTCTTGTCCCCCCCCCCCTGAGATTGTAAATTTTCCATCCCTTTTAAGCACCATTAGTGCCTTGGAGCTGCTGGGGCTCCAGGTGAAAATTGTTATTAGTTGATTGAGAAGAGGCAAATCAAATCGGCTTCCATCTTGGACTGAATGCTTCCCCACAGCAGCTGCCGTCTCCCTCAGTTTCCAAATGTGAGCTCAGGCCACAAGAACTGCAGTCCAAACCTCTCTGCAGAATCAAGAGTAGAAATGGACCAAATACAAGTATGCTTGTTTTTGAAACGAGGAGCTATCCCTCAGCCCAAAATGGACTCATTTGCCAGACTGACTGACCAAGAAAAGCTGAGGTAAATAACTGGGAATTCCCTTGGTCCGCACTGGAAGCAGGAGTGTCTGTGGAGAATTTTAAAAAATGGTTGAAGCTGCCACTTTGGATATTGATTTGATTTTTATCCTATATTACTTTCATAAGTAACTCAAGGCAGCAAACAAAACACTCCTCCTCCTATTTTTCCCACAACAACCCTGTGAGGTGGGTTGAGCTGAGGGAGACTGACCGGCTCATGGCCACCCAACAAGCATGCTCAGATATGAGACACTCCAAAACATGGGGCTGTTTTGGATAAATCTGCGGTCTCCTTTCTTTTCTGGGGAAATGAAAACACTTGGGATCCATATAAGAGACGTTTGCCTTGAAACAATCTGAATGAAAAAGTGAAAGAGATGAATACCAGGCTACCTAAAAAGTAGAAAAAGCTCTTAAATTTCAAACAGCGACAGCTAAATTAATACCTCCCATGCTGAAATTAAAAAAAAGTGCTTTTCCAACTGAACAGCAATAAAAAATCTTACTAAGAAACACAATGAGCCAGGTCAGACTTAATGGCTTGGATATGTTGTCCCTGGGAAAATAAACCACACATTGTATGGATAATTTTAATAAAAAAGACTTTTCCGCGTCAGAAAGGATATTGGGCAACAGTTCTTTATAAACGAAGATTACCTGCTAGGAATTTCGGGGCAGCCGTATGGAAATGGGAAGTTGTTGGCTATTCAGATCTTCACAAGAAGACTGCAAAGGTAGGACTCATGGCTATATTTTTATATTTTGTGTGTGCTGGAGTAGAAGAGACTTTATCGTGGAGCACTAGGGGAATTGGTCTTCAGTACAGTGAAAATTAGAGCTTTTGTTGTGGTTCTGAGCGTTAAAGGTGCTTTTTTTCATTATTTATTAAATTTATAGGCTGATGTTGGAGTGATTCTTTTTTAAATATGATTTCATGAACGGTGATAAAGATATTGTAATACAGCTTAGTACTGTAGGAGGCAATGGAGCTGCTTTAGTGCTCTCTGAGCTTGGTTGTTTTTCTTGCCCTGCCAGTGTTTGTGGGAATGCTCTTGGTCAAGGGTAGGCAACCTTGGCTCTTTTATGACTCGTGGACTTCAACTCCCAGAATTCCTGAGCCAGGAATTCTGGGAGTTGAAGTCCACGAGTCATAAAAGAGCCAAGGTTGCCTACCCCCTGTTCTTGGTGGTTCCTTGATTAGGCTGCTAGCTCGTTTGGTTGTTCCTCGATCGGGGTATTGTTTACTTCTTGACTGTTCACCTAGTTTTAATCTGGGAATATCTGCTTATCTGAGTGTTGATTGCTGATGAGATGTTATGGTCTCTTGGTTTGCCTTTTGGAGTTTTGATTGTCTCTCTTGAATGATATTTAGATGTTGTTGATGTGCCTGTTGATGGCTGATTGGTTTGAGTACCTGGTTCCCATGAATTCTCTAGGGTTTGTGGATTTGACTTGGTCTAGGACAGGGGTAGGCAACCTTGGCTCTTTTATGACTCGTCGACTGGCTGAAGAATTCTGGGAGTTGAAGTCCACGAGTCATAAAAGAGCCAAGGTTGCCTACCCCTGGTCTAGGATGCTGTTTCTCAGTTGAAACCATTGTTAAGTCCATCTATGGGTTGCGAAGTTAAGGAGTTTTCCTTATGTCTTCTGACTGCTAGTTGGTACTAATCTTCTGCCTGTTTGTCCTGTATAGTGGCTGTTAGGAATTGTCTACAATATACAGTGTAATGATGGTTTTTTCTTCTTCTTTGACTGTTGGGACTTTTGGTTTACTTAGGATGTTTTGGAGGACTTTAGTTGCTACAGTGATGCGACGTGATCGTCATAGTCTGTTAGTGGTTTCTGAGATGTTTTTGATGTATGTTATTTTGATGTATGTTTTTGATGTATGTTATTCTTTTCACAGCTTGTGTTGGTTATGCTGTAGTGGGTTGAGTGGTCAGGCACTTTTTGATAAAGTTGCCTGGGAATCCATTTTGTTGGAAGATGTTGTGTAGTTGGTCTGTTTCATTTTCCGGGTGTTCAGGGTTGCTGCAGTATGTTTATGTTTATCTAAATAGTGTTCTTACACAACTTGTCTTGTGGGAGGTTGGGTGGTGTCTTTGGTAGTGGAGCACTTGGTTGGTGTGGATAGTTTTACAATAGACTTGTGTGTTTCTAATTTGCCATCATTGCCTCTGCTGTTGAGGATATCCATGTTGTTTTCTCCTTTCCTTGTGAATTTTATTCCTTTGAAGATGGTCATAGTATTATGTATCTTCTCTAGATGTTTTTAATGACATTATTATGTATTGTATGGCACTTTCACATGACATTTTGCTAAAACACAAGGATTAAAATATAAAATGTGAAATATTATTATAAACATAAGATTATAAACCTATGTCTAGATTACAGATATTTTTTGCTTTATTGGTCACAGCCAGAAAATCAGCAAAGTCTCCATTATAGGTTCTATGTTATTATGATAAAGGTATCATCTATGTACTTTACCGGATCCATGCTTTGGGTTGTATAGATGGGAGTGCTATAGATTCTAGGTGTTTCATTACAGTCTCTGCTATGAGCCCTGAAAGCAGTGGGTGTTCCTTTCATTTGTTGGTATATTTGTCATCAAACTGAAAGCAGGCAGGCAAAGGTTGATGAGTTCCATGATTCTGAATATTTCAATCTTGGTGTATTTGGTTAGGCCGGGTGTGCTCTATGGTAATGCTATCATGGATTCTTTTGCTAATTCTGGGTCTATGGATGTGCGGTGATAATTGGCTATGCAATTGGCTATGCACTAAGTTCACACAGATATATTGCTTCGACCCTTTGAATCTTTGCTGCTTTTGAAAATAACCTATCCTAGATGGTGTAACAACCTACCCCCAATGTATTTGTGTTATAGTAGCTTGAAAAAAAATCCAGATGGGTTCTATTGACTCCGTCAACTTCAAATATCATTAGCCACCACTGATGGTGTGACCAGCCAAAAATCTAATCCAGTATCAAAACTCATAGATAGTTCTCCTTGGTTCTCTATCCTACCTTCACCTGTGGACAGGTTTTAAAGGATTTGTTTTCTTTCCAACTTATCCTTTGCTTCTCATTTGGGATGCAAATTTCCAAGCAAACCCAGAAGAACAGGAAGAAAATATTGAGCCAATCACATGTGATCAATGTGGATTTTCTTTGTGTGCTTGATGGTCAATGTCTGTGCATGTTCCTATCTGTTGCTGTCTCAGCTTTGGGGACAATTGCACCTTATCCTGAAAATCCCATAGAATAAAATGATCTCTTGCAGAGACTTTGGCTGATAGCCCTTGGTGTCTGTTCTCAAGGACTTCTGCAGCCTCCTCTTAAAATGGCCTTTTCTGAAGCCTTGCTAAGCTCTTGAGGCCCACTTCATCTCGCCCTGAGACCATCTTGTTCTGCTCAGGAAGTCTCTATTAGAGGCCCTTGTTTAGGAAACAATTGCAGGATCATATTGTCACTCAGGGCCAAAGGACAAAAGCAAGACAGAGAAAAGGGACAGGGATAGTGTTAAATCCTTCTCCCCCCCCCCAAGGATGTTTTTCAATATATTCCACCCTCCCCAAATGGGTATGAATAAATCATTGTTCTCCTAAAGGGAAGCAGCTGCTTTTAAGTAGGTGGAACACCACCCTCTGTATTCATACCACCTTTTCACGGCATAGACTTCGACCCAAAGTTTCCCATTGATGAGCCATGAGGCATGGAAATTTATATACACCCAGTTCCCCAAATCCTATTGAGATCTGCTCTCTTGCACGGGCGGCCTTGAAAACAGCTCATTGACTGCTCTTTTTGTCGCCAGGGTTAAGTGGTTAAGTGTGTGCCTTTGTGTCTGTGTGTGTGCAGCAGCCCCACGGCAGGGGTCGGCGGGGGGGGGGGGGAGAAAGAAGTCTGAAAGTCCATGAAAAGCTATACTGACATTGTAATCGTCAAAGAACGATTTCAGAAGTTCAATAGGCGGCATAGAAAAAGGCAACTGGGTTGTTGTATTGATACTCAAGGAGGGTGGGTGTGTCCCCCTCCTCAAGATGGCCCTCCTTCTGAACAGAAGGAGTGATTATGTCTCCTCAACCAGCTGCCAACCTGGGGGGTTGGGGACAGGACAATGGGGAGCAGCTTAGCCCCTACAAGTTCAACATGAATCGCTGGATTCTTTGTCTTGCCGGCCAAGACAACAAGGATCTGCAGAAGTTCCAGGAAAGCGAGTGAAAACCTCCCACCTCAAGGGCAAAGCATCTTCCCACATGGTTCAGAAGCATACATCTCATACATCTCCTGACATTTTGGGTCAAGAAGCAGTTGGGGAGATCTAGGAGGATATTCCCAGAAGGTTCCTGGACTGGGTTCCAGGTTTGCATATGATCGTCCTTCAGCTTTCCTTTGCTTACTGGCCAGTGAAGGTCATGAATGCGAGGATGAATTGCGAAGTTACTTTTCGTCACCATCATAACTGCAAACCTTTGCTTAGGTGAGGCAATTGCTAAACAAGGACTATCTCTATATATTTATGTCTCCTTCTTCAAGAGTGGTCAAACTTAGAAGCCCTATTTTACATTTTTAAAAACACAGTAGTGCACTGTTTGTTCTTTGTATTGTTGTATCCACACTTATCTAGTCCATAAGTAGAAAAGCCTGGTGGGGGGAAGCATTTTTTGAGAAAATTGAGATCATATGAACAGGCTGTCATGAAATGGCTTTCATGGGAGGGATGGGTAGTCTACAAAATGGCTGCCAGGATAAGGATAGCCCATAAAGTTCTAAATCGGTGCCCCCCCAACCTTTTGGGCACCAGGGACCTGTTCCATGAAGGGCAATTTTTCCATGGACTGGTGGGGCATAGTTTTGCATGCTGCCTGGATTCTGCATGTGTGTGGATGGAGTTTTGCTCACTTGCACGGCCTGGTTTCTGGCAGGTCACGGACAAGTGCCAGCATGGACTGGGGGGGTAGGGACCCCTGCTCTAAATGGTTTGAAATCTGGTGTAAGTACATCAAAGTAGTCCAGAGAAGAAACCAAATACCTCTACTTACGACTACAATCCTTTCTTCCCTCTTAATGACCTTTTCTTTATATCTTCCTCAAAATCGACTCATCCTTTACACTGCCATCTTCTGGTTTCTTTATTCGCTTGGTTTTTAAATTCCCTTAATATATTTTTCTATATATGAAACATATATGAAGTCCTATAACTGGAAGTTTCTGGTGGTCTTCCAACCAAGTCCTAATCGGAAATTAACTATTTAATTTCTGAGCACAGACAAGGTTGTTCAGATGTTGCTACCTGCTAAATCGGGGAAAAGTGGGGTTGGACATGTGGTCTTCTGACATTCTTCACATTTGTGATCAGAGAAATATGGCGGCAGACATCTTCAAATTTGTATAGAGTGGTGTCAACAAATAATATCTCTTCTGAGATCCAAAGCAATGGCAGCTTTTTAGATGAATACCGATCCTTTAAGATGGCCCAAAACTCAGTTGGCGGGCATCCATGCAGAATAGCAAAGCTATATAATTTGATTCCATTGGCCGCTTCTCCTTGAGTAAGGAAAGGGACTTTATCTATGCTCAGAGGCATTTTCGGCTTTGGTATGATATTGTTTACTGGTGTGGAAGACAGATGCTCTTCGTTTCTTAAAAAATAGTCCTGGATGACTTACACTATCACAGTTAAAATCCAAAGCCTAATGCTGCAGTGGGATGTATTAAAGATAAAATAAAAGAACAGCCATATAAAATAATCTGTAAAAACTGTGGCGAAAAAGAAGCAATAATTAAATATTGGGACGTGCAAATGGGCCACTTTCTCATAGACTACATGAAGCATTTCTGGGAGCGATCCTCTCACATCTCCAGGATCCTAGGAAGTCCCCTGCTCATAGTAGGAGAGACTATTTCAACAAATCAGATTGACTAGAAGTCATAATATCTTTTCTTTTTTTGCATATTTTAGATTCGATCAAGCCTTCCCGTGTTGATTGCAGGGAAAGAAATGAAACTTTTTGTTTATTGTTCTGAACAGTTTATGCAGCTTTAGCTTTGGCTGGCTAGTTAATTTGTGGTTTAGGACAAAACAAATTTAAAAGCATTCTTATTGCACCCTCCAGCTGTATGGAAATTGTGGTTTTAAGGCTCAATACTCTAGCAAAGCAGAAGGGGGAGGCTTTTTCTGTATTTCTGACTGGGTAGAACACACAGATAGGGGACGCTCAATTTTGGTTGAAGAATTAGAGGGAAAAGCACAGAATCACAGAAAGGGACTCGGGACCCAAGGCTGTCGAAGTGGTGCATTGATCTTACCTCTTGTAAGCGTTTTTCTTCAGTTAGGGTGAGCCAATACTGGTAGTTCTTGACTTACAACCTCAATTGAGCCCAGATGCTAAGTGAGACATTTGTTAAGTGGGTTTTGTCCTGTTTTATAATCATTCTTGCTGCAGTTGTTAACTGAATCCCTGCAGTTGTTAGTCACATGTTAAGGGAATCTGCCTTCTCCATTGACCCCCTGGACACTGCTGCCCTCATAAATATGAGTCAGTTGCCAAGCATCTGAATTTTGATCACGTGACCATGGGGTTTTTGTAATAGTCGTAAGTGTGAAAAAGAGTCATAAGTCATTTTTTTTCAGTGCCATTGTAACTTCGAACTGTCACTAAATGAACAGTTGTAAGTTGAGGACTACCTGTACAATCACTGTCAGTTTTTCTCCAATTTCTTGGTCTTTATAACCTTCCACATTTGGTTTGTTGAGCTTGAGAAGCTTTTCACACTGAACTTTGTATATATTCCTGTAGATATTCTCCCAAGTCAGGCGTATGTTTTGGTTTGCACTTTTCCAAAAGATACTGTGGTTTTCATAGAATTGCCCTTCACGTTAGGCAGTTTATTGATATTGTTTTAAGTAAATAAGCACACTTTTGTACAGTTTTCTCCCCACTATTACTGCACTGAAAAATTCAGATTTCAGATCTCAAACAAGCTTATTTATTTGGATTTAGACACTGCCCAACTCCAAACAATTCTTGAAGGCCCACAGTTGAACACAAACCATTTCAAATAATAAAATCTGCAATATGAAATATACAAAAAATCAGTATCTGTCTGGACAGTGTACACTAAATCCAAAAGCCATTTAAAAAGGGAATTGCATCTACCTTATTCCAAGGCTGGGAAGAACAACCAACTTCTGGAATTTCATCAGGGTGGGATCCAAATGGATCTCTGGGGGAAAATCTCATTTCAAAGAATAGACATCAAGACAAAGAACCGTGATGTTTGGGTGCTGATGGATGCCATTATTTATAGGGATCTGTAATGTGCCCACCATGCCAGGTCTTCCCAGGCAGGCAGAAATCATTGGAGATAGGTAATTTGTCAACCTAGCCTATATAGAGCTTTATATTTTATTTATTAGATTTTTTATCCTGCCTTAATTACTTTATAAATAACTCAAGGTAGCAAAGAGGTAGTACAGGTAGTCCTCTACTTACAATGGTTGATTTAGTGACTGTTCAAAGTTAAAACACTGAAAAAAGTGACTTATGAACTTTTTCACACTTATGACTATTGCAGCATCCCCGTGGTTGCGAGATAAAAACTCAGATGCTTGGCAACTGGCTCATAATATTCATTTCTCCTTCTATTTTCCCCATAACCCATGAGTTGGGCTGAGAGAGAGGGACTGGCCCAAAGTCACCCAGCTAGCTTTCATGCCTAAAAGAGGACTAGAACTCACCATCTCCTGGTTCCTAGGCCAGTATTTTAACCACTGTGCCAAACTGACTCGTATAAGTGATAACTAGCACGTTGAATTTGCACCTGGATCACATTGGCAATAATTGCATCTCATGAAGTAGTAAGGTCACATGGGCATACCAAATCATGCCCATCACGGCTGCACTGCTGCATTCTAGACCAGGCAAAGCTTCTGGATGGGGTCTTCAGGGATAGCTCCCTTGCAGTAGTCAAGAGGCAAAGTGATTAGAAGCATGAGTAACTGTCTGAAAGGCCTGCTGGTCCAGGAAGGGATGCAAGTAGAGTACAAGGTGGAACTGCACAATAGGTTTTTGTGGCCCAGCTGCCACCTGCTCGTCAAGCAGGACACCTGAATCCAAAAAGAACTCCAGGTTGCCCCAAGATGAAAGATGGGAAAGAACCCAGATCTGGCTGGGGGACTGAAATCCCCAGCAGCTCAGTCTTGGTTGTAGGATTAGCCAGTCAGTTTCTCCCCATCCAAAGCTGCACAGATTTTAGGCTTTGGGACAGGACATTAACAGCATCACTTGGCTGGCTCAAGATAGCAAAAAGATCTGCTGTCATGGGACACAGAATCCTGCCTTTCGGGATTCTGAGGGGAGAGTTTCACTTTTTCCCAGGGAAATTCTGATGAATTCATCCACACACTCTCTTTGCTTCCTAGGATAGTTTGCATCTGGTCCCATTTTCATGTCATTGCCTAACACAGTGATGGCGAACCTTTTAGAGACCGAGTGCCCCAAAACCGCCCGCCCACCCCCCCCAGCCTGCCCCCTGCCCCACCCGCCTGCAGGGCCACTCACCGCCTCCATGGCCTGCTGCAGCAGATCGCCCAGGCAGCCTTGCAGTGCCATGGCAGCCATGCCCTACGCCCTCACCCTGCAACATCATCTGCATGCAATGGGGTGCAAGGGTAAAGTCTTGTCCCTGCTGCCCAGCTGCCATGTCCTTGGCTGCGCTGCTCCGCACGGCCGTGCCTGGGGAAGACCGTCCTCCGAGAGGGCTGCTGGTGAGGAGGGGGCTGCGGGGGAGGCGGGGCTGGGGCAATGGCACGCGTGCCCACAGAGAGGGCTCCGAGTGCCGCCTCTGGCACGCATGTCATAGGTTCGCCACCACTGGCCTAACACAATGACTTCTCCAGAAAGAAGCCATTTTATTATTTATTTGGTCTCCATGTTTAAGTCACTGTTGACTCACAGTAAATGCTTGGACAAGTCCCTGCAGTTTTCATGGCAAGATTTCAGGAGCGGCTTGCCCTTTGCCTACTTCCTAGGACAGGGGTAGACAACCTTGGCTCTTTTATGAGTCGTGGACTTCAACTCATCAGAATTCCTGGACTTCAACTCCCAGAATTCCTGAGCCAGCATGGCTGGCTCAGGAATTCTGGAAGTTGAAGTCCATGAGTCATAAAAGAGCCAAGGTTGACTACCCCTGTCCTAGGACTAAGACAGAAAGATTGGCCCAAAGTCACCCAGCTGGCTAGAATTCACACTCTCCTGGTTTTTAGCCTGGTGCCTTCGCCACTACATCAAATTGGCTTTCATAAGAAGCCTTGGCGTACCTTAATTATTATTTTTTAAATGTCTTAAATAAATTGCCCAGTTTCCAAACAGTCCAGAAAAGGTTATGGCTTGATAACTTTGGCCTTTAAAGTGCCATCCAATTTTCCCCTCTGTGCATGACAGGAACACCCTAGCGGCATGTTTATTTCAATATTTATTGGTCCGCTGAGATTCCTCCTTTACGCCACAAAGGGGTACCCACTAAGGAGAAATAGTATGTAATCTCTTCTAAGGGGAAAAAAAAAGAATGAAAGCAAGATGGCAAAATCAAGTAAGGGCGGACTAAACAAATTGAGTAAGATGGCAAGCTTCGGGGCCGATTCTGTTTTTATCCAGCAAGGCCATTCTTATTCATAAGACTGCAAGAGATTAGATGCAGCCTCGTTTGGCTTTTAAGGGGTAGAGGAGGAAAGACAGGGAAATGAATCAGCTGTGAGTTTCCTTCAGTCTGTTCCGCAAATTTTCAAAGCAGCCAAGTTCCTCCCCCCCCCCTTCCCCTCTCTGCCTGGCTTTCAGTCTGAACACATTGTCTGAATTAGCGTCTGGACGAAAAGGATATTGTTAGTTCCTGTACAGAGATAATAACCCCTGGTAGCGCCGGGAATTTCACCCATGCAGAGAGAATTTACCAAACTATTTCAGCCGCTGCTCCACAGAGATCCATTTACTCCCCGGCCCGAGCAACTTAATGGAAACAAACTTGTCACCAGGAAGTACGAATTGAGGGCGGAATGTTGCTATAATTGCTAAAAGGCCATGTTTCCGCAAATGGAGGAGGGCAGCCTTCTTTCTCTTTGACGGCTTCAAAGTCAGCCATAGGAGGCTGCAGCCAAAGGGAGGCTGATTCCCACCCTGATCCTCTTAACAATTAAATAATTAAAAAAAAGGAGACGATGTGGAGGGTAGAGGAGAAAAGCATACATACATGCATACCGGTACATAAGATAAGACAATAATAATAATAATAATAATAGTAATAATAATAATAATAATAATAATAATAATAATAATAATAATAATAATAATAATAATAATAATAATAATAATAATAATAATAGTAGTAGTAGTAGTAGTAGTAAAGTTGGAAGGGACCTTGAAGGTCATCTAGTCCAACCCCCTGCTCAGGCAGGAAACCCTATACCATTTCAGACAAATGGCTGTCCAGGCTCTTCTTAAAAACTTCCAGTGTTGGAGCATTCACAGCTTCTGGAGGCAGGTTGTTCCACTGGCTAATTGTTCTAACTCTCAGGAAGTTTCTCCTTAGTTCTAGGTTGCTTCTCTCCTTGGTTAATTTTCATCCGTTGCTTCTTGTCCTGCCTCCAGGCGCTTTGGAAAATAGCTTGACTCCCTCTTCTTTGGGGCAGCCCCTGAGATAAGATAAGATAACCTTTATTGTCATTTTTATACTGTGGGCACAATGGCACACATCATACATAGAGAAAGGGGAGAACAGAATGATAGAAAATGGAAGATGGAAGGCTGGGATCCATTTGGGTTCAAAGTTACAGTGGCACTGAAAAAAGTGTCTTATAAATGGTCCTTGCGCTTCTAACCGTTGCAGCATCCCCATAATCACATAATGTTACATAATGTGTTTGCTACCATTTTGTTAAATTAGGTTGTGCCATTTGATATAATTTGAGCTGAATTGAGACTTACGGTTATGCATACAGTGCGTATTTCCTCTTACGTTTAATAAAAAAAAATGATTTTCTCTCTACATGAAAATAATGGGAAATTATTGCAGATTAAATGCAAGTGTTGAATTGTAGAGTATGAACTTTGCTAACAGTATAACAACTTGCATGTGACATTGTTATTACTACTCCTTTCATTAAGGATTAACACAGTACTGTAAAAAGAGCAAAACAATCCATTTTTGACTGGTGCTTTTTTTTAAAAAAAAAAATTGAGTTCCAGGCCGGAATCTAAGAATTATCCAGTAATGTTATAAGGCAGAGTTCCCAAACTTTCTTGGCTTTGGATCACAGCATCCCTGGTGATGCACCAGGGCACAAAGCAAATTTACTAACAATTCCATTTATTGCAGAGTAAAATATCCTGCAGCCCTGTTAATACTCTGTAGCATCCCAGGATGCCACATGCACAGTTTGTGAACTGTAGTTGTCAGATATAAACAGGTGTCTGCAAAATGCTTTTTTAGTCCATGGTTATATAGCTGAAACATTTTGTTTCTGTAAAAAAAATGGCTTAATCTGTTTGCTATTTCACTTAAAACACAAATAACTCTAGGGGTAATCTCCACAATCTACTCATACTATTAATTAGATCTCTGTATTTTGGAATTTTTTTCCTCAGAAATTTTTCCTCGATTCTGCTGTTTTTGAGTACTGCCATGTCTACAAAAATTCTTTCCTTTTCAGTTGTTGTTAAATCTGAAGATGGTGATCCATTTGTATGTGAAAATCCCATACTATTTCAATCCTTTTTTAATTTAATATTATTCTGAAAACTCTTAACATTATAATTTTAGCTCAGATGCCAAAGAATCATAGTATCTTACTCTGTTGTTATGTTGTTTTTAGTCCATCTGAGCAATTTTGTAACATCCACTAATTATGTGTTACAATTTCCTCTTTTTCTTTACAAGTGGAGTCCTTAATTACTTCACATTTGTTTGTATTCCTTGATGTACAACCGTTTGTTTAGCAACCATTCAGAGTTACAATGGCACTGAAAAAAGTAACTTACAACTTATCCTTGCACTTACAACCATCACAGCATTCCCATAATTTAAGTGCTTGGCAACTGGCATGTATTTATAATGGTTGCAGTATCTCGAGGTCATGTGATTGCCATTTGTGACCTTACTGTTGACTTCCAACAAGCAACATCAGTTGGGAAGCTGAATTCACTTAATGATCATGGAATTCACTTAACAACTGCAGTGATTCACTTAACAACCATGGCAAAAAAGTTTATAAAATCAGGCATGACTTAATAATAACAACTACCTTGCTTAGCAACAGAAATTCTGGTCTCATTATAGTTGTAAGCTGAGGACTTCAGGTAGTCCTCGACTTACGACCACAGTTGAGCCCAACATTTCTATTGTTAAGTGACACATTTAAGTTCGTTTTGCCCCATTTTATGACCTTTCTTGCCACAGTTGTTAAGTGAATCACTGCAGTTGATAAGTTAGTAACCTGGTTGTTGTGAATCTGGCTTCCCCATTGACTTTGCTTGTGAGAAGGTCACAAAAGGTGATCACACGATCTTGGGACATAGTAACGGTCATAAGTATGGACCAGTTGCCAAGCAGCTGAATTTTGATCACATGATCATGGGGATGCTGCAAAGGTTGTAACTGTGAAAAGTGGTCATAAGTTATATTTTTTCAATGACATTGCAACTTGGAACAGTCACTAAATGAACTGTTGTAAGTCAAGGACTACCCGTACTTGTAATTCATTTGTATAGTCATTCTTTACTTCTGCTACTTTCAAGATGTTTTCTTTGCAAACGGCAATGAGCATTTTTTCTTTGCTTGTCCTGATGTAATCATTTAATTAACGTTTTTCTGAACCATCAATTTTGGGGTGTAAGTAAAACTATACTTTAGGTTAAATATAGTTGATTAAATAAAATCAATCAACATCATTTTATGGACTCAACGCATGATACATTGATGTTGGGGTTTTCTGAATTGTTCAATTCAACCTGTGTCTAGCTTATGCCAATGTACATATGATTCACCCGTGTTTATAGCTTTTGTTGTATTCTCATTTAACTTTGAATTTTGATTTTTTAAAATTCATTTTAAATTCTCTGAACTGGTTTTTGATTTCACCCTGTAAGATGTTATCTGACTGAGTGTGGTATTCTAAAATATTTCTAGTTTTCCTCTGTAAGCTAAGATTGTGTGATATTCTCATTTTTTAGCTATATATACCATTTTGTTTATTTTAAGTAAGGGTCCAGTTTCCATTTCTGATTTCCATATACCTTCAAGTCATCTTTTCCCACTTTCTTTTGACACTCCTGTTTTATTCAGGACATGAGTGAAGGATATCACCGAGATGTTTAAAAAGCAATGGAAACAATGAAACTCCCCTTGAAAAATTCCTCTACTGATGTTTATATTTCCTATTTATTATCCATGACTATCAAAGTTGTTTTCATTTTTTCGTAACTTCTTTTACAGAATTCTGAAAGTTTGTACCAATGCCGAATATTTCCAAACATTTATGTATTCACTACTGTACATGGAAGAGAATCTCACCTCTTATAATCCATCCAAATTATTTTTAAGTTGGTTTTTCCTTGCTTGAAGTTTTTAGTGTAATTTTGTCAATCAGCAATTTATTTTTGTTTCTTATGAATTTTGGCAGTTATCTTTTTTGTTCAGGTAGATATTATGCATTTCTGAAGCTATAATTCAAAATAGAAAGTGCCAATATATTAGTTAACTGCCTCAGTATTGTTCACAAGTGATTAATTTGTAGTTGCTTGCAATTATGCCCTTGTTTCTGTTTTTTATTATTAGAATGTTCCACCAATTGTCATCCATTCTTCCACTTTTCCAATTAAACAGCCAATCTTTCTTAGAATGTTGTCAGATGTTTAAGCCAAAATCGGTGTACTTCACATTTCCTGATGCATTCCAATTTTAAACCTTCTTTGTTTTCTTTTTAACAATTTCTGATGTTATGACCATATCATCCATTTTGACCGAGCCAATGTTCTTTCTTCTCAATCTCTTTTATCCATGTTGCATTTTTATTATGTTACTTTGTGTTATCCCAGATGTTAGTCCAAAATTATAATGTTTCATCTTTATCAGGACAAGCATCTACAGTGTATTTGTCATATTTCCCAGCAATACTTTTATAAAGCAAATGCGGATTTGTTCAAAACTGCTGATTTTGTCAAAATTCATATCATTTAATTTTCTTTAAATTCTTTTGAGATTTCTTTGATTCTCTTTGATTTTTTTCTGTAAAACCTTCTTGATATTATTTCTGAATCTATTTCCTTCAAATATCAGCTTGCAATTCATTGATTCATTTTCCAATAGAATTTTCTATTTTAGTGATTGATTTTCTTCCTTTTGTTTTATAGCAGTGGTGGCGAACCTATGGCACGGGTGCCAGAGGCGGCACTCAGAGCCCTCTCTGTGGGCACGCGCGCCGTCGCCCCAGTCCTAGGCCTTCAGCTGGGTTTTATAAAACCTTTTCGCTTTAGGCCTCCGCCGCCGTGTGCAAAAAAAAAAAAAAAGGTTCAATCAGTCAATTTCAACTTCTCACGGGAAAAAAAAAGATCTTGCAAAGTTGGAATTGATTGATTGAACTTTTTAGTCCCACCCAGTCTGCCGTTACCACCACAGCCACGCCCAGCCAATGGGCCACGGCCAGCCAATGGGCCACGGCCAGCCAATGGGCCACACCCACCCGACACTCGATGATGCATAAGTGGGTTTTGGGTTGCAGTTTGGGCACTCGGTCTCTAAAAGGTTCGCCATCACTGTTTTATAGCAATGTATCCCAATGTTATATGATTATTTTTGAAGGGCTGATAAATTACTGTAATTTCACCCCATGTGTTTGTTTCAATATTTTCTACTCACCAATCTGCATCTTTTGACCCTTTCTACTTTTCTCGGAAGAAAGGCTTTTCCTATAGTTGAAGGGTTTTTTTTTATACATTCAATCATTTTTCCTTTCGGTTCCATCTGTCTGCCAGAGATCTGGTGTTCAACATTCTTTTATTCAATATTTTCATATCTTTCATCATCACTGTTATATCTCTCAGAAGTTAATAAAATGTGATGTTGCTTTTCCAAAAGTTCATCTGTTTGATGTTCTCCATTTGTATTGTTATCAATGTTATTGTATTCGCAGCTGTTTTTTTTACAATTCATACAGTACGGTATCCATAAAAGCTTTTGTTCTAAGAATTTATCCTTGTTTATTCATCAGTTTCTGAGTCTGTGGTTTTCTCCAAAAGTCAAATATTCTGTTTCGAAGGCTCCTGTTTTTAGAGTTTGATTAGAAATGGCAGTTCATGCATGCTTGAATTTTTTTTCAACTGACCGCCTTTTTAAAAAAAATCTTGCTGGGTCTTCCATTCACTTGACCACTGGCTGCCTTGATTTTTAGAAGGATTAAACACCAATAGCTAACACTCCAGAAGATAGGCTTAAGATACAAAAGGATCTTGAATATTGGGCACTATCTAACAGAACGAAATTCAGTGATGAAAAAAGTAAGGTTTAGGCAAGAAAAACCAAATGCACAGGTATAGTATAGGTCAGGGGTAGGCACCCTTGGCTCTTTTATGACTCGTGGACTTCAACTCCCAGAATTCCTGAGCCAGTCATAAAAGAGCCAAGGTTGCCTACCCCTGGTACAGGTGGTACCTGGCTCAATACTAGTAACTGTGAGAGGGATCTTGGAGTCCTAGTGAACAATCACTTAAATAGGAGCCAGCCGTGTGCTGCAGCTGCCAAAAAAGCCAACACAGTGCTGGGCTGAATTAACAGAGGGATAGAATCAAGATCATGTGAAGTGTTAATATGACTTCATAATACCTTGGTAAGACCACACTTGGAATACTGCATCCAGTTTTGGTCGCCATGATGTAAAAAAGATGTTGAGACTCTGGAAAGAGTGCAGAGAACAGCAACAAAGATGTTTAGGGGACTGGAGGATAAAACATATAAAGATCGGTTGCTGGAATTGGGTATGCCTAGTTTAATGAAAAAAAGGACCAGGGGTGATATGATAGCAGTCTTCCAATATCTCAGGGGCTGCCACAAAGAAGAGGAGGTCAGGCTATTCTCCAAAGCACCTGAAGGCAGGACAAGAAGCAACTGATGGAAACTCATCAAGGAGAGAAGCAACCTAGAACTAAGGAGAAACTTCCTGACAGTTAAAACAATTAACCGGTGGAACAACCTGCCTCCAAAAGCGGTGAATACTCCAACACTGGAAGTTTTAAAGAAGAGATTGGACAACCATTTGTCTGGGTTTCCTGCCTGAGCAGGGGATTGGACTAGAGGACCTCCAAGTCCCTTCCAATTCTATTATTCTGACCAGATGAGTTCTGTAGTGTAGCCCATTTATTGGCTGATACTTGGGAGTTCTTGCACCAGAAGAGGTCCTAGGACAACATGTTTAATATAGAATTTCTTACTCAACATAACAAATGGCTTTGGGTCACACAATCTAATATCTTTATTAAGACCTGCCTAACTGGACTTCCAGTAACTAAGCTAGCACCTAGTGTCATTGCGGCATTAATTATTGTTATTGATATTAGTAGTATAACATCTGAATGCCACTTCCCATTATATTCTTTTTTATAATAACAACAACACTAATCCACTTGAAACTGAACTGGATCTCTGGTGACCTTGTAGACCTATCCATGAAGTTTTCTCATAACAATACAGAAATGGTTTGTCATTGCTTTGTTTGAGGATTTCGTGGTGGGTCCCTTATTCCATTACTAATCAGATCCTAAAGGTGCTTTTTTCTTCTTCTTCAAAATGGGGGATTGATAGAAAGATGGAAGGAAGGATCCCCCTGCCATCAGATCTTGGGTGAGAAGTGAAATGATTTCTTCTTCCTCAAGGAAAAAATAGTCCAGTTGCCTTCTGAAGAAAAAAAAACACCTTTGAGACAACTGTGACTGAGAATCGCTACAGATAATCAGATCCTACTTTACTTGTTTTTCGAGATAAGCCAGAGTAGGCTGAATATTACCACTTAAGTAAGTATAAAATGTCCTTCATGGTAAGGTGGAGAGTATGTAAACACAACTGTTTTTACATATTTTCTTGGTACATTTCAGAAATGGTTTGTCACTGCCTTCTGGATTTTTTTTCTTCTACTTTCTAAATCTATTTCCCTTTATAAGACCAGCACAGGGTTTCTATTGAAATCTGACTTTCTAATATGAGTGCTTATTTTAAGGGCTCCAATCTCTCATGTTGTACATAGTTTTTTTCAGAACAGCTTTGTGGTTATTGGCTACAAAATCAGAAGGTCCACAGTTATATTACTAGACTTTCCCACAGGACTCAATGAATTTCTGGCACATTATTAGTATACTTTTGGGAGGAATCCTAAACAGCACCAATCTGTTTGTAGCTATGGATGGGGTTGCTCATATTGATATTAGCTCCTCTTTCCCAAACCAAGGAAGCAACTGAGCAAAGACAGAAGCTGAAGTTTTAAAGGTAGACTTACTCCTTTAAGACTACATGGAGATGACATTAGAAGTGATATCCTGGTCTAAATTGGCTGTTTCCTTCTTTTCTGTGGCTGGCTTTAGGCCGCACTGTAACTTCTTTAGGAGTTCATTTTTATAAAAGTTTGAGAGTTGGACTTAAAGCATAAAGAGGAATCAAGAGAGGCTTATAAAAGCTTTTTGCCTTGAAGAAGACACATTGTGCTAGTGATTTTTTGCAGGTATTTTTTCCAAGGTCCTGGAGAAATAAGAATGAAACCAAGGAGACCTGGACACACTGGCTGGGTTTGGTGGGAATTGCAGCTACATCCCCTCTGGAGACTGTCAAGTTGGGAGAGACAACGGATGTGTTTACACAAGCCTCTGAGCTAGCAAAACACAATGACTGTGTTCACACACACATAATAGATTATGGTGAAATGGATAAGCTTTATGACGGTTGAACATGATATGGAGATAAGGACTGGATAAAAAAAAATATCCAATCTCATTTTGGCTTTGCTTTACATACTACATGAAGCTCACAAATGTTAAATCCATTCAACTTGTCCATCCAGGCCAATTAAAACTAACAGCAGTATCCATTCCACCTGCTAAGTTGGGTTAGTTTAACCTTGATTTGATTTCCTCTGGTTTTGCATGCTCTGTGAATCCAACCCATTTAGTTAATGTTTTGTGCAAGCCCAGAAAATTGGTAAACTCAGCAACTAGGTTAACCATTTGCCTAAAGGAACTCCATGCTTAACTGGGCATGAAGTGGGTTGAAACCACTGTAATAAAGTTTTGTTCTTTGGCTTAGCTTCCTCTTAAAAAAATCTCGGGACTGACATTTTTCTGACAAGGATAAGAATATCTGGTTATAGAGCTTCAGTCTTTTATATATACCACTACCATCAGTTGCCTTTCTTGATGCCTACTTGGCAACTACATGAGTTAGAAATATTTGAAAAGCCTTGAACCAATTTTCAATGTTATTTTGATGTCCAAAAATGCCCTCAGGCCCACTTAGCTTCATTCTTATTCTTTGAAATGAAAAATGCTTATTTGCTGCAGCCCAGAGTTTTGTTTGGAATGGGGCCTATCTGCTCCAGAGAAAAGGCAATGGCCAATTTTGGAGAATTAAAGATGACACCAGAGGGAAATGCTCTGAGCATCCTTTTTGCTTCTATTTCTCCGTCAGTCACAAAAACGTTAAACATGCACTTACATGCCAGAGCTGCCAAATCCAGATGATCATTAGATGGCAGCAAAAGTTACAATTGTCCTCTTTGCTGCCATCTTGAGGTGCTCTGGAGTTTTGCAGCCCAGATCTGCAGCTAGCCTAACTGAAACAAATTATCAGGGGCTAAGGGCACCCAATCGATACCAATGGCAGAGGTCATGGGTGCATAAGTGCCTACGCTTTCCTCATTCCCCAGCTACAAAGTCAGCTCGCCATCAAAAGAAGCCTGCAAAGATGTTCTCAAGCATCCAGAGAGCAAAACAGAGAGCAAAACAGACAAATGAAAGCTTTCCACGGGAAAAGGCCCCGAGAGAAGTTGCATCTTTAAAAACAATAGACTGAAAACAACCCATTCAGAGGACAGCTTTAGATCTCTCCCCGACAGATGATGCCACGGACAGAACATGGCAAGGGAGAAAAGTGGAGGAGACAATTACACGTGAAACCCAGCTCGCTCCTTGCCGGGACACAGCATTGGTTCGGACACCCCCTTCTTTTCTTTCTCTTCCGCCTTTCAATTTCTGAAACCATTCCCTAATCAGACCTTTCTGTCTGGAGTTTATTAGCAATTCACAATGCAAGAGGAAATGGGGAATTTCACCCACCCCTATTTTTTTTTTCTTCCTTTTGGACCCCTTTTTAATGGAAGGGAGGGAATTGGGTGTCTATCTTTTTTCCTTTTGTAGCCGCATGTCAGATAAAACAAATGACAAAGAAGCTTCCTGATGCTTTTGAACTTCTGTGTTGCAGAAGACTCCTGATACAGGTAGTAATAGTATGGACAGTCAAGGAAAACAAACGGAGGGACCATCAGATAAATTGACCCGGAGTTCTCATTCGAGGCACAAATGAAATTAAGTATGATCAAATTATCCTACTTCAGATACATTGTGCAAAGATCAAGGAGAGAAGCGACCTAGAACTAAGGAGAAACTTCCTGACAGTTAGAACAATTAACCAGTGGAACAACCTGCCTCCAGAAGTGCTAAATGCTCCAACACTGGAAGTTTTTAAGAAGAGACTGGATGGCCATTTGTTTTAAATGGTATAGGGTTTCCTGCCTGAGCAGGGGGTTGGACTAGATGACCTCCAAGGTCCCTTCCAACTTTCTTCTTCTTCTTCTTCTTCTTCTTCTTCTTCTTCTTCTTCTTCTTCTTCTTCTTCTTCTTCTTCTTCTTCTTCTTCTTCTTCTTCTTCTTCTTCTTCTTCTTCTTCTTCTTCTTCTTCTTCTTCTTCTTCNCTCCTCCTCCTCCTCCTCCTCCTCCTCCGGAAAAGGCTCTGATGCTGGGAAAGGTGGAAGGGAAGGGAAGAAAAAGATGACCAGTAGGCTCACTTACAGTGGTGATGAATAGACCATTTGGAGACTTGAGAGACCAGGTTAAGGATAGATGATCATGGGGGGAAAAAACTATCTACAGTATGTGGTTACTAGGAACTGAAAACAACTTGATGACTCATAACAACCAACCAACCAACCAACCAACCAACCAATCTCTGCTCTTATGAAGCCATAGATATTTTATTTTTAATTCATTGTTTGGAGGTGGTGCTTAGGACTCTACTCCAGCACCATCGCATCTTGTGAACGGTGGAAACTTCCAGTCCGAATTCACCTATTTCCTCACAGCTCAGTCCAAGATGGCAGCTCTAATAAGTACTTCGTGCTGCCACTTTTGGCCTTCTCAGTTGTGTCTGTTGCTTCTCCTTTTCTGTGTCCATTTAAACAGGATATTTCTCTCTCTTTATCTAGCAGACATTCCCCTGCTGTTCTTCACCTGTGCTCTTTGCGAGCCCACCACCAAGTCCTGGCGGCGTTTACCAAATGTGTTTACAATTAAACAAAAAACGCCAAACCGTCTGTAACCGTAACAACAGGCCCAAGTCAGCAGTGGGGCAAGGAGGGGATGGAGGTCAAGGCATTGTTTACTTTAATTTCTATGAAAGCTTTTTGGGAGATTTCTCCAACTCCCCCTCCTTGCTTTATTAAATTCAGATGAGGCAGTTGGGGAAGGTTGGATTACACACAGTCCAGGGAAAGTTTTTAAAAAAAAGAAAATCAAAGCTTTAACCCATTGGGGAGAAGGAGGGATCACTTTGGAGGTCTCTCCGTTGCCTTTTTCAGCTGACTTTCAAATGGCCGAAATGCATGGAAAATGAGCAATGCAAAGTCCCCCAACTGCACCTCCCCTTTGAATGAGGACTAATTCCTTGAAAACATTTTGTATCAGAAGAGTCTTGCTGGATCCGTCCAAGGATCAATTCATGCAGGCCAGCAGTCTGCGCAAACATGGCTAGTAAGAGGGCAATCGCAGTCAAGGAGGTTTGTTTTGTTATTTTATTATTTTAATTCCACCTTTTGTTATTTTATGAATAACTCGAGGTGGTGATCATGTCCAACATGCCTTCCTTCTCCTATTTTTCCCCACAACAACAAGGTGGATTGGATTGAGAGAGAGTGACTACTAGCCCAAAGTCACCCAGCCAGCTTTCATGCCTAAGGTGGTACTAGAACTCACCATCTCCTGGTGATTGGCCTAACATCACCCAGCTAGCTTTCATGCAGGCAAGACTAGAACTCACTATCTCCTGGTGATTGGCCCAGTTGGTTTTCTTGCCAAGGTGGGACTAGAACGTATGATATCTTGCTTTCTACATTGGTGCCTTAATCACTACTAGACCAAGCAGTCTAGTCTTCTTGATCTCCTGGAACCAGCATTTAAGGCCGTGTTTTTCAACCTTGGCTGACTTGGGAATTCTGGGAGTTGAAGTCCATACATCTTAAAGCTGCCAAGTTTGGAAAATCACTAATGTAAGGGATGCTGCCTCTGATTTTACAGATAGTAAATAGCCATAAAGAATAAGAGCCCTTGATAACCTTCATGAATTTGTCTATCATCATATGACTGGACTGATTTTATGAAATTTTTTGCAGTGGTTGCTAAGTGAAGATCATAGTCATTAAGCAAATACTGCAGTCGTTAAATAAACATGGTAATTAAACAAATCAATTTTACCTAATGGGCATTTTTTGCTGGAAACTGGAGGTAAATGCTGTAAAGAAGCTTGAAACAAGATGGGCAGCAAATAAAATAAATAAATAAAATAAACTGGCAAAAAAGTAGAAAATCACAGTTATGTGACCAAGAAACAGTGCAAAGTTGAACTGGTTGACAAATCCCAAAAATGTGATCATGCAAACAGGTGCATGTGTGTGTTTACATGTCAGTTGTAACTTTGAAATCAGGTCATAAGTAGCTTTTGGAGGGATGTCTGTCATAACTGCAAATGGTTGCTAAGAGTCCATTCATAAGTTGAGAATTACACCTGTGTACACTTTAAATGAAGTCATAAAAGGATGTCTGCTCAAGTAACTTAAAAAACTTTCTAAAATATGTGTGTAGCATAACCATTTGACACTGGATAAATACAAAAGCCATTTGAATGTGTTTGAATAGTTTGTCAGACAAAGGTTGGGAAAATCTAGATGAAGAACCTTCTTAGATATTGTTCCCAGATGTTCCTAACACTGGAAGCGGGCAGTTAAATACCACTGAATTTCTTGGAGAAAAACAATGAGTTATAAACTATGAGATGGATGAATTTATACAACTCGGTTAACCTGCTTACTAAACTAACCGGTTTTCTGTGCTTGTACAGTGCACCAAATCATAAGCTTATCAATAGCTGGAGTTTGCACAACGTGTCAATCCCCAAACAAAGATAAATACTGATTAGGGATGTATAAAATGTTCTATTGGGAAAGCAAAATATTTCAAGGTATCCTGGAATGTTCTATTGTTCTTCCAAAGCAAATATTCTGCCACGGAGAAGGGGATGAACACACTGAGGAAGTCTGGAAGAAAAAGAAGTGAATAATCATGTATTCTCTAGAACAGTCCATTCCTGAAACCATCTACTTTGCATCTTCATAGTGAAAATCAAGCTTGATTGTGTGAATGGAGCTTCTGGATCTTTTAATTATCCTGGTTAAGCATATTGTATGAACATATCCAATGTGCAATGGACAGTTGAGTTAGCTTCTCTTTTTCCCCACTAGCCGATAAATGAGATTTTGGTCTTGAACTGAAACCAATTCCCTTCCTTTCCATATTATGGAATGTATCTATATTCATAATTGATTTAATTTGCATATCCATGATTTTAATCAAGTTAATTTAATTAATAATTTGCATATCCATAAAGATGTTCAGGGCCTGCTACCTCCTCGGTGAATACGGTAAGTACATTTGTTTAACCCAACATATTCCTGTGCTTTCTAGCCTTAGGGCTGACCAAATTAAGGAACATGTTTTGCAAACTGAATTGTGGGAAAGGTCTAGAACAGTTTTCCCAACCTACTTCCTTTGGACTGTACCTTTTCCACCAACTGAAAATCTTTGAACTGTCCCCTTAAAAATTTCTTTCTGCATATTTACTTTGTTAAAATTTGTTGCAATCACCGCAAAGGCAAAACTTAATTGTTGTTTCTCTAATCCGTTCCTTCCAGTCTGTTCTAGGCTGTGTAAGGGAATTTTTCCAACAATCCTAATTTAAAATCCTATAAGATCCTTTGAAAGTGAATCCAGAGGATAATCCGTGCATCCCTTTGAAGATGAACTGGTTACTTTTTTTGCTCATGGAACATCTGCACCCTGATCTAGCAGAGCACTCTTTCAGCCTATTTATGATTCATCCTCATAATCTTTGTTTAGGAAACTCATAAACCGCTCAGCAAATAATAATTTAAAAATTAAGAAGCAGATCCATTTTAAATTTAATTTAGACAGAAGTAAAGTTGAATTAAAAATGGAAAGATGAAAAGATAAGTGTAATAGGACATAGGCTAGCATAAGCGAATTAATCAAGGAGAAAGAAGACGAGAGGAAAGGAAGGGAGAAGAGATATGAGAAGAAACAAATGTCAGCTAATAAAACAATTGAAAGGTAAGACAAAATGCAAGGAAAAGCACACACACACACACACACAAAGAAAAATAACTATCTTAACAAGAATCAGGTGAACATTTGAGATGTGTTTGCATACTGCATTAGGCTTTGGTTTGGTACAAGACAGTGGCCTGGTTCACCCATAATGTTAAGATGTAAACCATAATTTACAACTCATACATGGTTTATTTGGATTTCTCTTAAGATAATAAGCAAATTCAACCACTGTGGTATATAAATTATGGTCTATGGCCACGATCTTCAGGGATCTCTTGGAAGCTGTCAACCTCCATGCTGGCTGGGGAATTCTGGAATCTGAAGTCCACAAGTCTTAAAGTTGCCAAGATCGGACACCCTTGACCTAGAGTCTTTATTAGAATTAAGGTAGCCTGGTTCATTTCTTTAAACAATCAAGAACCCCATCTCTGTATGGATCTGGATAACTTGATTATTTCCATCAGTAGAGTTAAAAAGTTGTTTAATCCAACTTTTAAAAATTTTACTTATTTATTTATTTAGATTTATGTGCCGCCCATCTCGTGTACGGTTCCTGATGAGGATAGGTGAAATGCCTTTTTTCATTCCTTGATCTTCAGTATCTGAAGATGAAGTTGGATACAGATGAAGGCATGGCATTTATTTGATAATCATGAAACCAAAACATTCAAGATATGAATGGGTGATATGCTAGCCTGAGAGGATGGGATGGTCCGCTTTGCCAGGAAACTTAAATAAGCCTTGAAAATAAGCTGAATACATATGAATAGCTTCATGTTTACCTAGAACATCTGGTTTTCAGATTTGATCCCATGTTTCTTGAATTGTTCCTCATTCCAAGATCTATTGCCTCAGTGGACCTTTGACATCCAGACCTGAGGTAGTTACAGCCAATCACATTCATATTGATCAGGGCCTTTATTATTTGCTCCTTGTTGGGGACTCCTGATTTATAATGTAGCTTTTCTCAAATCTAACCATTATGGCTTAGTCAAGCCTGACTTAGCAGGATATGTAAGCTATGAAACAGGGCTTTTGGGTTTGTGTTTTCCAGTGCTTTTTTAAAACCACATGTGCCTTTTCTGTCGCACAATATTGTTATAAAAGACCTTTTATTTTATCAGTCCAGGCTCTGGGGAAGCTAACTGAAGAACAGAAAGCATAGAAAACTTCAAATCACATGCATGGCCACAAATGTTGGATACTTGACAGGTTTCTTATGTGGGGATGAAGATAGATAGATAGATAGATAGATAGATAGATAGATGGATGGATGGATGGATGGATGGATGGATGGATGGATGGATGGATGGATGGATGGATGGATAGATAGATAGATAGATAGATAGATAGATAGATAGATAGATAGATAGATAGATAGATAGATAGATAGATAGATAGATAGATAGATAGATGATAGATAGATAGATAGATAGATAGATAGATAGAAAATTGCAGTGAGCAAAATGCAGTTGGAAAGATTCCCCGCCCCCAAATCTCCCTTTAACACTTGGCACATTTGCAAACAAAACATTTCTTTCCCAGTCAGCCCAGGGAAGCTGAGCAGGGAGGAGAATATAGATTTTGTTTATGTTGTGTTTATTTGTTTAAAATAGCCACCCAGCGCATAGAAAGGTAACTCTGGGAGATGGATAACAACCTTTTTTTAAAAAAAATAATAATCAGAAATTCAGTTACAGTTAAAACAACAACGGGGCTACTTTGCTTTGGACCAAAATGCTTGCTTCATCCAAAGATTTATCAGGATAAATTAGCTTTCTCTAACTTTATGCAATCCAATTTTTTGCTGCTGTGGTGTAATACTATGCTGAGCTTCCTCTCGTTTCTGTCTATCTGACTAAAAAAGCATGTTGCTGGCTGTGGGTAGTGATGGGTTGAATGTTTTTAGATTTTTTATTTTATGCTTTCCCCTAACTCCTAAATCCAAACAACCCCTCTACACCAACAACATCTGGCATGGAAATCTCAGAGGTGTGTGTGAGACTGCAGTGATTTACATACGATTGTATAATAGATATTTTGCAAAATACATACAAACCAGAAGGGTGAGGCCTGTGTTTCTCAACTTTGGCCATTTTAAGATGCACGGACTTTAACTCCTAGAATTCCCCAGTTAACAAAGTTGGCTGGGGAATTCTGGGAGTTGAAGTCCATGCATCTTAAAGTGGCCAAGGTTGAGAAACACAGGGTAAGACCATGTAGTCTTGAACTAGAGAGGAGAGAGGGACAGCAATATGTAAACAAAGAGTAGCAATAGCACTTAGACCAGTGATGACGAATCTTTTAGAGACCGAGTGCCCAAACTGCAACCCAAAACCCACTTAAGCATCGTCAAGTGCCGGGTGGGTGTGGCCCATTGGCTGGGTGTGGCCAATTAGGTGGGCGTGGCCCATTGGGTGAGCATGGCTGTGGGGGTAACAGCAGACTGGGTGGGACTAAAAAGTTCAATCAATCAATTCCAACTTTGCAAGATCTTTTTTTTCCCCACGAGAAATTGAAATTGACTGATTGATTGAACCTTTTTTTTTTTTTCACACGGCTGCAGAGGCCTAAAGCGAAAAGGTTTTATAAAACCCAGCTGAAGGCCTAGGACTGGGGCGATGGCGCGCGTGCCCACAGAGAGGGCTCTGAGTGCCACCTCTGGCACCCGTGCCATAGGTTCGCCACCACTGGCTTAGACTTATATATCACTTCCTTCAATCTGGATCCTCGTTTTACTGACCTCGGAAGACTGAGTCAACCTTGAGCTGGTCAGAATCGAACTCCTGGCAGCAGGAAAGTTAGCTTGCAATACTGCAGTCTAACTACTGTTGCCACCACAGCTCTGAACACGGCTCTAAAAACGGAGTTTCTAAACAGCTCAAGAGCCACTGAAGGTTTCAGGCAAGGAAAGCCAAATGAGAATTACAACTGTTGCAATTTTAACACATCAGGGAAAAGGCTGGTTTGGCTGAGCCTGGAATCCTATTGGAAGACCACAAAGCTACTGCAAGACAATCATACTTTGCTTTAATATCCTACTTTAGGAATCTACTTCCTCAGAGTATTCCTTGATTTCTTGCAGTTTTGACATAGTAGGGCCATTTTAACTGAGATGGAGTTCCAGCAGAAACCCCAAACATCTGGATTTTGGGGTTGAGCACTTGAGGCCTGATCCCAGGTTCTTACAAGCCGTTAGACTAGAGCCACCTGCTTTTCATCTGCTGTTGTTTTCCATTGACCGATCTCGCCCAGCCTTTGAACAAGATTGTTCCCAGCAGAGGCCTAAAGTCTTTGCTCAGCTGCTGCTGCTGCATCACAAAAGCCTATTGCTCTAAGACTTTTCTGTCAGGAAGGAGAAATAGCCAAGGTTTAAGCAATGCCGCATGTGAACCAAGCTTTGAAGAAGAATAAGGGCAGGCCCAAGACATGGGGGCAAAGTCATGTCAGAGGGTAGACCATTGCACTGCAGCTAAACCCCAGCCAGAGTAGGTGGCTTTGATGAAGATTTTCTTGTAATTTACTTGATAACCCATGGTTGAACATATAAAAGCTGAGCATAAGTTCTAAGCAGATTTCACACATGCTAAGCTGGCTGCTTTAGGGTGGACTGAGAGAGAATGTCTGGTCTAAAGTCACCCAGCTAGCTTTCACGCCTAAGGCAGAACTAGAACTCACCATAACACTGGTGATTGGCACAAAGTTCCCCAACCAGCTTCATGTCTAAGACTGGACTAGAACCTTGTCTCCTAGTGATTGGCCCAAAGTCAACCAGCTGTTTTTTGTGCCTAAGGCCGGACTAGAATTCACAGTCTCCTGGTTTCTAGGCCAGCACATTAAACACTACACCAAACTGCAAACATTGTAGTCATATTTGGTTGGATTTATTATATAAGATGCTAAATCAGAATGCCTTGATACACTGAAGCAATTCAGTTTCTGCTTTATAAACTGTGGCTTATGGTTTTGTTGCATGAACCCAATCTTTTGGTTTAGTAACACATGGTTGACAATATATGATTTAATGTAATCCAACAATCTTTGAAGGAACTGCTAGCCACTGTTTTGAACCACTAGTTAGATTCATATAATAAATTGACTCACCATAGCTTAAATAGTTTAGCATATGAGAACCCAGTTTTGGGTAGTTAATTGATAGTTCTGTCGGATGGCCAAATCCACAAAAACAATGGTCCACTTAACCGTGGATTAATACTGTATGTTGCAATAACACAACTATTATGCAATTTATTTATTTGTTTGCACTGATGGCTTTTCAAATATGGACCAAGGGAGCATAAGTGCCTGGTACATGCTACAATGAAGTCACAGGTGTGATAACATTGTTTGATGACATCATGATAGTATACTACTCTCCCCCATGCAGAGTATTTAATCACCAAGAGTAATCTCCTACTAAACAGGCTAAATATTCAACATTTAGAGCAGGGGTGTCTAACCTTGGCAACTTTAAAACTAGCGGACAACCACGCTTGACTTTCCTTGTATTCTCCACCACCGTATTTGCACAACTCACACCTCTGATTAGCTTCAACACAGTTTATTCAATTAACCCAACTGAGTTTGCAGAACACCCTCAATCCTACATTAATATAAGGAACGGTTGCTGGAACTGGGGATGTCCAGTTTAACGAAGAGAAGGATGAGGGGGGACAGGATAGCAGCCTTCCAGTATCTCAGGGGCTGCCCCAAAGAAGAGGGAGTCAAGCTATTCTCCAAAGCACCTGAAGACAGGACAAGAAGCAACGGATGGAAACTAATCAAGGAGAGAAGCAACCGAGAACTAAGGAGAAACTTCCTGACAGTGAGAACAATTAACCAGTGGAACCACCTGCCTCCAGAAGCGGTGAATGCTCCAACACTGGAGGTTTTTAAGAAGAGACTGGACAGCCATTTGTCTGAAATGGTATAGGGTTACCTGCCTGAGCAGGGGGTTGGACTTGATGACCTCCAAGGTCCCTTCCGACTTTATTATTATTATTATTATTATTATTATTATTATTATTATTATTATTATTATTATTATCATCATCATCATCATCATCATCATCATCATCATCATCATCATCATCATCAATCATCATCATCTTTGGGTGTTGGCTGAAGGGGGGGGTGTTAGATGGTTCCGAGCAAAACCTTAATGGACACCGCCCAAGCTTGACAAAGCAGAGAACAAGGGCTGGCCCCATCAGCTTTCAGAAAGGGTCAGGAGTCCCCGGGTTCCCCGTAGCCAAGTCCTCCTCCAGATGTGGCTCACGGACCCACCCCTCCCACCCCGAACGTCCCCCAGCCAGTCCTCCTCGCGTCTTGTCCACCCTCGCGACTCAGGTCGTGTGAACCCGCTGCTGGGAATCGTTTCGGGACTCGGGCTTGTGTGCGAAGGAGGGAGGAGCCGTTCGTACGCATCGATCTCCCGGGGTCACCTGTTCTCTCCCTCGCCTTCCCTCTTTGCAATCGCCGCCCCCCCCCGCGCACCCCCCCGCCGCCTGGGCACCTCCAGGAAGCGGGCAGAGCTTCCTGGCAACGTTCCCGATCTGGGCCAGCGACGGTCGGCTGCCCAAATCCTGCCATTCGCCTCCCCCCCCCGCCGCCGCCGCCCGGGCGCCCCTCCCAGCTTGATTCCAGCCAGGCTGCAGCGGTGAGTGCCAAGGGCTTCCGGGGAGAGGACGGGGAGGGAGGGAGGCCCAATAATCCTTTTAGCGGGACCCCCCCCGAGCATGAGCGGCTCCCACTTTCTCCTTCCCTTCCTTCCTTCCTTCTTTCCTTCCTTGGCGCAACCTGCCTGCACTTTGGTAGCACGGCCAGTGGCGCTGCTCCTGACACCCCCCCCCCCAAAAAAAATCACATGTCCTAAAACGGCAGACAGGTCCAGCCTTCTCCCACCTCCCCGACAGGGAAAGCTTAAAGGACAGCGTCATTCTCAGCCAGGAAAGGAAAGGAATATTGGAAAGCTTGCTTGGAAAATGGAGGGGGGGGGAGGAGGAGAGGGGAGCCCCCAGATGTTAGCAATGCTGAGTCAAGATTTTGGAACCCCCCCCCCCCGCCTTGTTCCATCTTGGTATCTTTTAGGATTGTATGGGAATTGGCTCCTGTGTGTTTTGTTTTTTTTCCCTTTCGCCTGCTTTGGGTGTCTGTTTTTGCGGGGAGAAGGGGGCTGACTGGATAAACGTCCCCCTTCTGCCAGCTTGTCCAAGCTTATTATGTTCCAGCTGTCTGGTCCAGATCTTGCCCTCATTTGACCTACCGCTGAAGGACACAAGCCGCAGCCCCGAGGGTGGCAGAGCCCTGTATTCTCTGCTTGCCACGTTCTGGGCCTTCCAGTTATTTGTGCACAAGACACAAAAGTGTTGAAGGCCTCACAGTGGCTTTGCACAACTTGCAAAGCCTGTTTTGGGTGCGGTGAGGGAGTTAGCTTTATCTCTTTTGCAAACAATCTGTTTGGTCAGTTTATGACTCTTATCAAAATTATTTGGGGAACAAGATTAAGCCTGTATTTTCAAGGTAACCGTTCGTTATGGGAGGAAAAGGGGGACAGAGTGATTAAATATATGGAAAGTCATTGTGACTAGCACTGATAATGTTACCTAGTTTGGGTAATGAAGCACCTGCAAGAAAACAACCAAGCTCAGAGGGCAACAAAAGACCCTTCATTTCAACCCAGAGCTTCAAATATTTTCCTTTATTGCAGGGGTGTCAAACCCGCAACATCACGTGATGTGTCGTGACGTACCGTGACTTTTGTGCCATTGCCGGCAATGGGGTGGGTGCGGTTTCACTATGATGCATCTGGCCCGCAGGCCGGCAGTTTGACACCCCTGCTTTATTGGGTGCTCCATCACTGAAGGTTTTCAAGAAGAGACTGGACAGCCATTTGTCCAGAATAGTATAGGGCAGGGGTAGGCAACCTTGGCTCTTTTATGACTCGTGGACTTCAACTCCCAGAATTCCTGAGCCAAGGTTGCCTACCCCTGGTATAGGGTGTCCTGCTTGAGCAGGGAGTTGGACTAGAAGACCTCAATGTTTTCTTCCAACTTTATTACTCTATGTTCTGTGTTCATTTTGATGACTGTGTTATATTCATTTAATTTTAGTAAAACTTAGATCAGCTAAAGTACTCATCCAGGCCCCACTTAGAGTGACATGATCGTCTCACCCCAACATGCATTCAGAGGACTATTGTGGCTTTAAGCCAGAAAAAGGCTATGCAACATAGTCACCCATGCTTAGAAAGATGCAAATATGGCCAGTTTGTGAATTACTTGGGGGGGATAGCATGAAGTTATCTTTTCCTTCCCCCCTCCCCAGCAAAAGAAGCACTGGTGGCTCTAGGAAGCATTAGGGTTGGCTTCACACCACTCACTGGACCAATTTGTGGTTAATTTGTGGGTCAGTACTGTATGCAATGTGAATTCAACTTGGCAGGTCAGTTACTAGTTTAGTGTTGCATGAACCGCATAATTGAGTTAATGGAATAAATCAGGATTTAGATAACCAGAAGCTCATTATAGGAGCAAACAAAACTTTCCTTAAGTCCTGGAAAACTAGATTGTATTCAGAAGAAGGTCAGTCAGCTCTGATCACATGGTTACTGATCACAGTTTTTTTTTTAAATTTGATGATCCAGGCTTTAAGACAGGTCTAAATGCTGAGATTGGCCTGGGATCCAAAGCATGAATTTCAGGAAGACCACCTAGGAGTGTTGGGATTTTTCTTCATATTGGTCATGTCTTTACATCTACATTTCTTTCTCTGCTGGTTTCTTTTTCCCAGTTGGCTGGGGGCATCGATGTTTGCCATGTGCCAACCGGAATTCCTCCTCCATCCACAGCTCAATGAAGCCCAGGAAAATTCACAGCGGGATGTGATCTACTGTAACAAAAAGGACTCCCATCCAGACAAGAACCTCAACTTTGTGGATGAGAAGTCCTATGATAGCAATGAAAACTGGAGCCGACTCACATCAAAGACGCTGATGCCAGAGGAATGGGAACAACGGAATGACAATGGGATAAAGAAGGTATCTAAGAATCTGACCGATCTAATATACCAACAGAAAGCAAAGAATTGCTCTAGACACATTTCTCAGAAACTAAAGTCTGATGACAACTTCCTGGGCTTAGAGGAGGAAAAGGAAGGAGAAGAGGAGGGCATCCGTAGACCACCTGAAGGTGCTGAGGTCAGAAGTCCAGAACAAGAGACCAACCACCAGGTGAAGGTAAAGGAAAGAGGGAATCTGGCCTGCTCCCCTCTAGAAGATAATGATTATTCCAGCAGTCCTCTAAGTGTTGATAGCCCTGAGAGTGGTGGCACCAATGCTTGGAAGATACCTTCTGTCACTGATGAAGACTGGACATGTAATGCTGAGCACCAAGCCCCCTATGGTGATTTTGACAGCTCTTCCTCTAGTTCTGAGATCTTCTCCCCAGTACTGGCAGATGCTTTCAGGACCATGCAGGAGAGGAAGAAGTTGGAGAAACAGAAACATCACGTCCACTTAGTGATGTATCGCCGCCTGGCCTTGCTCCGTTGGATTCGCAGCCTCCAGCAGGCGGTTGCAGACCAGCAAAATCGACTGCAGGAGAGCTTTGACATTATCCTGGACAACCGCAAAGAACTTATTCGACATGTCCAGCAAGGCATGGTGCACACTAAAACCCCAACTTAGGGAGAATTGTAAAAAAAACTGGCACCCTTCCACCTCTTCATTTCATAGCTTGGCCTTCCAAATAAGGTTCATCGGGATCACAGTTTGTTTGCAATTTGCCCCAGTGGACTTTTCTCATGTTTGATGTTCCTCCCAGAACACATCAGAAGGTTATCAGCCAGTTAATCATAGACACGCCAAGGAATATTATTTTACGTGGACATATACTTTTTTTCAAGGTATTTTCCAGGGTGCATCGCTTCTGAGTGTGAATGTACTGTAAATACAACTTACAGTGAAGTGAAATGAAATAAGAGATGTAGATGGTACTATGATGAGCAGAGCCTATAATCGTGGAGAAAAAACCAAAAAAATCGTGGACATATAGACTTATAAAATACTTGCTAAGCATCTGAGATGGAAAGAAGCTTGAAGTGGGAACTTTGTGATCAAGTCTTGTGCTACTAATTGGATAGAATGTCAGATGCTTCAAACCATGATACAACTTACATGGCATGAAATCCTTATGATACAGAAGAAGGTAGTTCTGTGCCACTATTTCATAACCACCCCAAACTGCCAAATTTCTGTTCCTCCTGGCCATTTCCGTACTCTTTGTCTTATTTATCACCCATGTGAGCTCCATCCTTCTTGCCAGGAACAATGGGTTTTGAGTTGGTTTGCTATCCAAGCTTTCTGTCCTAGCTCACTTCCTGCTTCCAGGAGCTTACAACTTTTTCAGCCCTTAAAGTTTAAACCTATCAGTATGCAAAACAAGAATCTTGAAACCAAAGATCTGGAAGGCTTTAGAATGGGCAGGATTCTTCTCCCCAGCCTTGTATTTGGGTAATCTACATCTGATTCCTTCTTTGGCCCTCATCAACTTATCAAAATGGGATGATGCTGAATTGAAGCTGATTTTGTGAACCAAACAACCTGTGTCCAGAATGTAACCAGCCCACAATCCAAACCGTATCTCCTGTTCCTCAGCTGATCCTTGATGTATGTTGAACCACTTTACAAGGTTTGGATGTCAACATATAATTCTGTGCCTGGGTTGATTGAAGAAAGAGGGTCTTGTTGCCTACATTTTGGGCAGTGACCTCTTTAAATTAAAAGCAGAAGCATGTTTCACTTTACTTTGAAATAAACCAAATCTTTCCAAGGGTGTATCCACCTTGGAGACCAAATAAGATTTTAAACATAACTGCATGTATGTTTCTTTAAATTTAAAAGAAAAACAAAAGCAGTATTGAATACTGTTAACTTTCAGAGTAACGCAGTTGTACGTTAATTTCCAGAAATTCTTTACCACTGGCTAAAATCGAAGTCTAATAGCCTCTTGAAGCCCATAAATGTTTGCATAAGTGAAGAAATAATACAGGTACTTCTCAACTTACAACTGTAATGGAGCCCTATGGTCGTAAGGGCTCCTATGTGATTGACCTAATTTTATGACCTTTTCGGTGGTCGTTAAGCAAATGCTGTGGTTGTTAAGTGAACCCATTATTCATTATGGGCCATTTTTGCCCCAATCCAGAAGTAAATGCCACTTTTTTTTTGCAAAAACACAATAAATCGCAGTAACCGCAGGATGCTGCAAATAGCTAAATATGAGCAGCTGCCAAGTGCCTGAAATGCAGTCATGTGACTACATGGGGGGGCAGCTGTCGGAACTTTGGAACCAATTTGTACCTTTGGGGGTGTTCATCATAACTTTGAATGGTCACTGAGCAACTGGTTGTAAGTCGAGGACTATATGGAATTGCCTTCTTACAAGATGCTTTTCCAGCTTCCCAGTTTGGGATTCCACCCAGGAAATCCCAAATTGCAACCCTTCCATCCAATCCTTCGCTTTTTCCTCCCAAGATCAACAAGGAAAAAACTTCATTTTCCCCTATGTGACCTTCTCAAAATCTTTCCTCCTTAATCTGTTCATTCTCTTGGAAAAAAGAGACATATATCTCATCCTTGGGCCTCTCAATCGTACTTCCCAATATTAACATCCCACTGCCCTTTTTTTTTTTTTTAAACAAGTGTGCTATATTTCCTTGAATTTTATTTTTATAATTCCTGTCTTCCACACCCAGAAAGGCTACAGAAATTTAACTAAATGTCTGTCAGATTTATGTGAGTGCAAACAGCTGGTTGCAGAATATTATTTCCTGCTTGCAAAGCATGGCATTTATATTAGAATATATATATATTGTCTTTGTAAAACACGGTTGACGTTTCACATTTGATGAACAGAATGATGTTTTCTTCAAGCAACTTGGCTGAGTTCACACAATACATTGAAGCTCACACAATACATTGAAGAGATACCTAGTCCTATGGGTAGTTTTGCAGTAACACACTCAGCTACAAACTACTGCTTTCTAGTCTATAGTGTTTGGTGAACACAAACTGTGAGTGACTTGCTATCAAAACCAGGTCCTCTCTTAAGATGAGTTAGGAAGTTTCTGAGAGCGTTTGACGTTTTCCAAAATTTCTAAATTAGGGAGTATAATATGAAAATATTTGGCTAGTTGACCAAGCCCAATTTGTTTACTGTATGTGCTATTTCTTTGGTGTCATAGAATGTCAAATTTATGTCAAAGTTAGTATAAAACAACATCCCTCAGTTCTTCAATGTCATCTGCTGACCTCAGTTGGTTCCAGTTACCTTCAAGGCTTAGATATTTCACCCAGCATCTTTTGGGTTGAAGTAAAATTCATTATTTAAAGTATTTTACATAATGTTTATTTTAATTTTCCTTTCCTGCAGATGATTCCATCAATAATAGAATCGTAGAATCAAATATACGGATGTACATTTCCAGTGATGGATTTCATGTCGCAGAGGTCCTTCTGAAACTGGGGGAAAAAAAAGCTTTAACATTTATGATTCATCAGTGTAGAGAGACTTGTCTTTTGCTTTTCTATATTTTTCAACGGAAGAAATGTATTACAAAGTATAATATAGGATAATAATGTAAACTGACTTTACTGATTGTAGTATTTGGGTGATTACTGCCATCACGAGTACAAATCAGGAGCGATATGCATGCTCTTTGAAAGAATATAAAAATATTTGTATTTGGAGATATACTTTGCATCTTGATTAATAAGCTAGTACCTAAGGTGTTTTGTGGGTAAAAGAAATGAGATTATACAGTGGGCATGCAGATGACAATGCGTTGGATGTGAAATTTCCATAGATTTTGTTTGTATTGTGTCTAAGCAGATACTATTCAGGTAGTCCTCGACTTATGACTGTAATTGAGCTCGCGTTCTCAGTCACAAAGTGGGTCACCATGTGAGCACGCCCAATCTTACAACCTTTTGGTGCTGTTCATTAAGCAAACGCTGTGATTGTACAGCAAACATCATGGTTGTTAAATGAACACTGCAGTCACTAAGGAAACCCATTGTTCATTATGAGATGGTTTTTGCCAGGAATTAGAAATAAACACTGGTTTTCAGCCAAAATGTCAGGTAACTCGGTGTGCCGCAAATGACCATAAATGCAGGCTGGTTGCCAAGTGCCCCAAATGCAGCCATGTGACTGTGGGAGATGTGAGAACGGGACATCGGAACGTTGGATCTGGCTCATAAGTCCATTTTTCAGGATCCATCATAACTTTGAAATGTCGCTAAATAACTGATTATAAATTGAAGACTACCTGTACCGTAAGGTTTCCTTATTAGGAAAGAAGCTGTTAAACATACTGATTGCATTTTTTTCCACTTTTTTTTTACGTTTGAAGATTGAGATTGCTATCATCTAGATCAGGGCTTTTCAACCAGTGGTACAGGTACCACCTGTGGTACATTGGCACCTGGCAGGTGGTACGTGAGCATCCTAGAAAAGTGGTAGTGGGGGGGGGATGAGCTGAACCTGTGACAGCACCGCACAAGCCTGAGCGAGAGACGGCTGGAGCTGCAGGGCTGTCAGGGCTCAGCGGAAGCGACAGGATTGGCACTTCTTCGGGGCTGTCAGGGCTTAGTGGAAGTGCCAGGATCAGCGCCAGGCTCCAGCTGTAGCTCAGCACTGATCCTGGTGCTTCTGTTGAGCCCAGAAGAAGCGCTGATCGGCTTGAAAGCAGCACTGATCCTGGCGCTTCTGCTGAGCCCAGAAGAAGCGCCGATCAGCTGGAATGTTGCAGCATCCCCAGGGTCTTGTGATTTACATTCAGATGCTTGGCAACTGATTCATATTTATGACGGTCACAGTGCCCCAGGGTCATGTGAAGTGACCAAAACCTGCTGCAACCACCCAGCAGACGGGGGGGGGAATAAAAACCAAACACCCCCCCACCCCCACTGCCAATCCTCAACAGAAATGCTCACAACAATGAAAACCTCGGACAGGAGGAAGAGTGCGGCCGGGCGGGCAGGCAGGTGTCTTGCTCGGCTGTGGCTCGGGGGGCACTTTTTTCAGTGCCATTGTAACTTCGAACAGTCACTAGCAAACTGTTGTAAGTCGAGGACTACCTGTACTTCATCAGTTTTTTCCTCTTTTTTTTTTTTTGGTCATCAAGTTTTTGACACCTTGCTAGGCGATGGGTGGTACTTGGATGTTGCCATATCCTAAAAGTGGTACAATGGGTGAAAAGGTTGAAAAGCCCTGATCTAGATAGGGTTCACCCAAACCTCTTCTGTTTGGCTGGCTGGGGAATTCTGGGAGTTCAAGCCCACAAGTCTTACAGTTGCCAGGTTTGGAGACCTCTGCTGTAGAGGGCCAGATCCTGCCTCTCTTCTACCACTCTGACTGGCAGGTCTGCAGGCCAAGGAGCATGGTAATTACAGTATTAGAAGGCGCTGATCTGCCAGCAAGGAGACTGCTGGTAGACTGCTCCTGCCCAGGGTGGCTTGGCCCCAACCTTTGCCCCAGGAGTTTGGCTGAGACTCAAATCCAGCAATCTGCCACCTGTCTGCCTCTCAATTCTTAGTTTGTAGGCCCTGCAAAACTGGTGGTAGGCCAGATTTGCCTTGCAGACCATAGTTTGCTGACCCTGGTATAGTAGATGGCACTGGTAAAAGTGAAGGAAAATTCGCACTAATGTCAGTATGATTGCTCTAAATTGTTTTCACAGTCATTGTTACTGGGGAATCCTGGGAAATATCAGTCTTGGGGAGTCAGCCTCGCCATCAGATTTCTACCATAGCATTTTGCCCAGCTACAGTTCCCAGGATTTATTCCCAGAAGCCAGGACCTTTAAATGGTAAAAGTGTTATTAGATGTATGGATGTCAATTGTTGTTTATGTGCAATTATATCTGTGGCTTATTGCTTTTTAATTTGAAATAAAAAGTCTCACACTGAACTTTGGTGAGTGATGCTGAAGCAGGAAAAGTCAGTACTTTTCGTTGGAGAGTGACTCTTTCCCACATGCCATTACAGAAGTGCATTAAGAGTTGCAAAATTCCATTATTTTAATTGTACAATGAAAGTAGTGTTGGCCTATATCAGTGATGGCGAACCTTTTAGAGATTGAGTGCCCAAACTGCAACCCAAAACCCACTTATACATCGTCGGGTGCCGGGTGGGTGTGGCCCATTGGCTGGGTGTGGCCCATTGGCTGGGTGTGGCCCATTGGGTGGGCGTGGCTGCGGTGGTAACAGCAGACTGGGTGGGACTAAAAAGTTCAATCAATCAATTCCAACTTTGCAAGATCTTTTTTTTCCCCGTGAGAAGTTGAAATTGACAGATTGAACCTTTTTGTTTGCACACGGCGGCGGAGGCCTAAAGCGAAAAGGTTTTATAAAACCCAGCTGAAGGCCCAGGACTGGGGTGACTGCGCACGTGCCCACAGGGCTCTGAGTGCCGCCTCTGGCACCCATGCCATAGGTTCGCCACCGCTGCCCTATATAGCATGGCCTACATAGCATTGGTTCCTTAGTCTGATCTAACTTGAAGAGCTGGCATACGCTCAGCAATCAGCAGGAGCATAGCTAGGTTAACCAGGTTGTGCTGTCTTAAGACCTTAGCCGTTGATAGGCCTGTGGTAGAGCAGCATTTCTCAAACCTAGCAACGTTAAAGACGTGGATTGGGTGGGGAATTCTGGGAGTTGAAGTCCACATGTCTTAAAGTTGTCAGTTTGAGAAATACTGGTAGAGCAACAGGAGTCTGGGCACCCTGTGACTTCCTGCAGGGAGCTGTCCAAGGTCCTAAGGCTTCCGCCAAAGCTCAGAGCTCATTTGTGACATTCTCTCTGACCTCAACCAGCCAGGATGCTGTGACCTGGAGCATTCCTGAGGCTGTTTGGGCAGGATTGTGGAGAGTCTAAAATTTACCTTGAGAATGGTAGCCTATTGGGTAGTTTTGGCTAATTATTATCTCTCCAATCTTCTTGTGGGGGGGGAATCAGAGGAAAGAGTGCTATCTATTGCCCCATGAGCTCTTGTTGGAAAGATGGGGCATCAATATGATGATGATAATGATGAGGATGATGAGGATGAGGATGATGATGATGATGATGATGATGAGGAGGAGGAGGAGGAGGAGGAGGAGGAGGAGGAGGAGGAGGAGGAGGAGGAGGANCTGGCGCTTCTGCTGAGCCCAGAAGAAGCACCGATCAGCTGGAATGTTGCAGCCTCTCCAGGGTCTTGTGATTTACATTCAGATGCTTGGCAACTGATTCATATTTATGACGGTCACAGTGTCCCAGGGTCATGTGAAGTGACCAAAACCTGCTGCAACCACCCAGCAGACGGGGGGGGGGGGGAATAAAAACCAAACACCCCCCACTCCACCCCCGCTGCCAATCCTCAACAGAAATGCTCACAACAATGAAAACCTCGGACAGGAGGAAGAGCGCCGCCGGATGGGCAGGCAGGTGTCTTGCTCGGCTGTGGCTTGGGGGGCACTTTTTTCAGTGCCATTGTAACTTCGAACAGTCACTAAGCGAACTGTTGTAAGTCGAGGACTACCTGTACTTCATCAGTTTTTTCCTCTTTTTTTTTTTTGGTCATCAAGTTTTTGACACCTTGCGAGACGACGGGTGGTACTTGGATGTTGCCATATCCTAAAAGTGGTACAATGGGTGAAAAGGTTGAAAAGCCCTGATCTAGATAGGGTTCACCCAAACCTCTTCTGTTTGGCTGGCTGGGGAATTCTGGGAGTTGAAGCCCACAAGTCTTACAGTTGCCAGGTTTGGAGACCTCTGCTGTAGAGGGCCAGATCCTGCCTCTCTTCTACCACTCTGACTGGCAGGTCTGCAGGCCAAGGAGCATGGTAATTACAGTATTAGAAGGCGCTGATCTGCCAGCAAGGAGACTGCTGGTAGACTGCTCCTGCCCAGGATGGCTTGACCCCAACCTTTGCCCCAGGAGTTTGGCTGAGACTCAAATCTGGCAATCTGCCAGCTGTCTGCCTCTCAATTCTTAGTTTGTAGGCCCTGCAAAACTGGCGGTAGGCCAGATTTGCCTTGCACACCATAGTTTGCTGACCCTGGTATATTAGATGGCACTGGTAAAAGTGAAGGAAAATTTGCACTAATGTCAGTATGATTGCTCTAAATTGTTTTCACAGTCATTCTTACTGGGGAATCCTGGGAAATATCAGTCTTGGGGAGTCAGCCTCTCCATCAGATTTCTACCGTAGCGTTTTGCCCAGCTACAGTTCCCAGGATTTATTCCCGGAAGCCAGGACCTTTAAATGTTAAAAGTGTTATTAGATGTATGGATGTCGATTGTTGTTTATGTGCAATTATATCTGTGGCTTATTGCTTTTTAATTTGAAATAAAAAGTCTCACACTGAACTTTGGTGAGTGATGCTGAAGCAGGAAAAGTCAGTACTTTTCGCTGGAGAGTGACTCTTTCCCACATGCCATTACAGAAGTGCATTAAGAGTTGCAAAATTCCATTGTTTTAATTGTACAATGAAAGTAGTGTTGGCCTATATCAGTGATGGCGAACCTTTTAGAGACCGAGTGCCCAAACTGCAACCCAAAACCCACTTATATATCGTCGGGTGCCGGGTGGGTGTGGCCCATTGGCTGGGTGTGGCCAATTGGGTGGGCGTGGCTGCGGTGGTAACAGCAGACTGGGTGGGACTAAAAAGTTCAATCAATCAATTCCAACTTTGCAAGATCTTTTTTTTCCTGCGAGAAGTTGAAATTGACAGATTGAACCTTTTTGTTTGCACGCGGCGGCGGAGGCCTAAAGCGAAAAGGTTTTATAAAACCCAGCTGAAGGCCTAGGACTGGGGCAACGGCACGCGTGCCCACAGAGAGAGCTCTGAGTGCTGCCTCTGGCACCTGTGCCATAGGTTCGCCACCGCTGCCCTATATAGCATGGCCTACATAGCATTGGTTCCTTAGTCTGATCTAACTTGAAGAGCTGGCATACGCTCAGCAATCAGCAGGAGCATAGCTAGGTTAACCAGGCTGTGCTGTCTTAAGACCTTAGCCGTTGATAGGCCTGTGGTAGAGCAGCATTTCTCAAACCTAGCAACGTTAAAGACGTGGACTGGGTGGGGAATTCTGGGAGTTGAAGTCCACATGTCTTAAAGTTGCCAGTTTGAGAAATACTGGTAGAGCAACAGGAGTCTGGGCACCCTGTGACTTCCTGCAGGGAGCTGTCCAAGGTCCTAAGGCTTCCGCCAAAGCTCAGAGCTCATTTGTGACATTCTCTCTGACCTCAACCAGCCAGGATGCTTTGACTTGGAGCATTCCTGAGGCTGTTTGGGCAGGATTGTGGAGAGTCTAAAATTTACCTTGAGAATGGTAGCCTATTGGGTAGCTTTGGCTAATTATTATCTCTCCAATCTTCTTGTGGGGGGGGGAATCAGAGGAAAGAGTGCTACCTATTGCCCCATGAGCTCTTGTTGGAAAGGTGGGGCATCAATATGATGATGATAATGATGAGGATGATGAGGATGAGGATGATGAGGAGGATGATGATGATGATGATGATGATGATGATGATGATGATGATGAGGAGGAGGAGGAGGAGGAGGAGGAGGAGGAGGAGGAGGAGGACAACGACGACCAAAGGACAGAAAATGCCAGGCAATGGTGTTATTAGGTTGAACCTAGCTGGGCTTTAGTAAGCCGAACATAAGGGACTATTAGGGACAAAGTCAGAATCGTGAATTTATAAATGAATTTTCAACCCTTTGTTTATTAGTCATTTCACTGAGGCAGAATCATTTGAAATGTTTTTATTGTTTTTTCCCCTGATTTCTGGCCACTGCTCTTATGTCTCCTTTATGAGATTAGCTACCAACAAATTCCATTTCTTGTTTTTTATCTCCATGAGTTCTCTCAGCCTACCCATCGTGTCCAATCTAGAAGTAAGGAGAAATTTTCTGACAGTGAGAGCAATTAATCAATGGAATAGTGTGCTTCCTGGGGTTGTGGATGCTCTGTCACTGGAGGTTTTCAAAAATAGACTGGACAGCCATTTGATTAAGATGATGTAAGACTTCTGCCTTGAGCAGGGGTTGGACTAGAAAACCTCTGAGGTCCCTTCCAGACGCAGTCTATGGTTCTGTATCTTCTATTCTATATGCCTGGGCAGCCCTCCTCCAAATTCTACAATGGGACACTTGTGCAATAAGGACTTGATGTGAAAACACCGCTAATGTACAAAAATGCTGATCTTAGACTCTAAGCCAATAAAACGTGGCAACATTTAAGATATGTGGACTTCAACTCCCAGAATTCCCCAGCCAGCATTCACACATCTTAAAGTTACCATGTTTAACAAACACTGCTATAAACCTTACATTCACTAAACCCTTCTGTCTCAAAACCAGCCTGCTGTTGAATGCATTGTCTTATCTATCAATGACTATAAGTCAGTGATGGTGAACCTTTTAGAGACCGAGTGCCCAAACCACAACCCAAAACCCACTTATTTATTGCAAAGTGCCAGGGCTGCATCAGCATTGTGGTGCCCTCAGGAGGGGGCATGGAGGCTTGGCCCATTGGGTGGGCGTGGCCCACTCAGTGGGCATAGCTGCGGTTGTCACGGCAGACTGGGTGGGCATGGCTGGGATGGGCACGGCCACCTCAATGTTGCTCATGGGGGGGATGCCTGTGGGGGCCGGGCAAGGTTGGGGGAGATCCAGGGGATCTCTGGTGGGCGGGGCGGTGGGCAGGAGGCCCAGCATAGATGGGGGGAGGCACGCAATCCTAGCTGGGACTCGGGGGGCCATGGTGCTGATGGGGATCCGGCTTTCCTTGTGGCCTTTGGCTTGCTGGGCGTGGGCGTGCTCTACCACCTCTACTCAAGCTTGCTAGCTGGTCGTTTCGCCTTCTTTGTGCTGGGTGGGGCTGCCACTCCGGGTGGCGGCGGCGGCCTAATGGACCTGCGCAAGCTGCTGGCAGTAGCAGTGCATGTGCCCACAGAGAGGGCTCTGAGTGCCGCCTCTGGCACGCGTGCCATAGGTTCGCCACCACTGCTATAAGTAATAGAGGATATTTATAATTTAATAGAAACCAGTGTTAAAAAAAGAATATGTCCTTTGGGTTTCCCAAAGATAATTCTTCTAGCACGCTTCATTTAAAAGAAAGAAAGAAAGACAATATTACCAGAGGATGGAACGATTTTTTGAATCCACGTACAGTTTGAAAAATAATATAAGGAAATAAATATTTTTCACTCATGCTACTGTTTTTTTTATTGTGTTATGGCTTTTACAGCTTTTAATATTTTAAATGACCACGATCCAACCAGAGATAGGGCTGATTGAAAATATAATATGCAGTGCAGTCACTGCCAAAGCTTTTAACATTTGGAAAGGATTTTAGGATAGTTCAGAAATAGCCCATCTAAAATGGCAGCAAAAGAAAAAAAAAGGCAGAGAAAAGAAAAGGGCTTTATTCTCTGCTTTAAATAATGTTATACTGTATTTCCTGTAAATGCTATTGCACAACATTTATTTCTAAAACGTTGCCAGGTCACTGTTTTTGTTTCCAAAGGCGACGTTGATAAAAACGGTTGATATAACGATACCTACTAGGAAGAAAACGTATGCTAATTGGAAATAGATTAACTTCTCCAAAATAACACAGTGCTAAAAATCTACCTGGCATTTTCTCAGATGTTTCCTTTCCCTGCCAAAAAAAGGCTTTTCATTTTTATCTTCTGCTTGGAGCACCTGAACATTCCTTTAGGATGTCCCTTACTGATGCTTTTGGGTTTAATTTGTTGTTGAAGGTGGAAAAGGAATGGCTATCAGAAAGACACTTCCGTGCTGCCATTGGGATAGAATTTGTGGCCAAAGCATTTGGCAAATCCACTCTCAGAAATCTGTGAAGCTCTCACCCCCAATACAGATAGTCATTGACTTACAACCATTCTTTTAGTGACTGTTCGAAGTTACAAAGGCACTGAACAAGTGACCTATGACTGTTTTTCATACTTACAACCGTTGCAGCATCCCCGTGGTCACATGTTCAAAATTCCGATGCTTGGCAACTGACATATATTTATGATGGTTGCTGAGTCCTGGGTTTGTTTATATGATCTGCTTTTGCAACCTTCTGACAAGCAAAGTCAATGGGGAAGCCAGATTCACTTAACAACCGTGTTACTAACTTAACAACTGTAGTGGCTCTCTTAACAACTGTGGCAAGAAAGGTCGTACAATGAGGCACAACCTACTTAACAGATGTCTTGCTTAGCAATGGAAATTTTGGGCTCCATTGCGGTCGTCAGCCGAGGATTACCTGTATGTGTGTACCCAATTCTAGTCCTTAAGAGCATGTACTGTATTACTCAGTTCAGTTCCAGCCAATCTTTCCCAGTTATTTCTCCATCTTCTTTATCTGATCTCGCTCCGCTCCTGGTTTAGAATCTCTGTCACCCTGACAAGAACTTCAGATGTTAGAAAGAGACAGCTTTTACTAGATCTTCACTACCTATGACATATGCCTGCTTTCTCCCCCCCCCCAATACAAACCTGGAGATCTTTAAAATATTGATGGTGCTGATTATTATACTGCATCCAGTTTTGGTCACCACGATGTAAAAAAGATGTTGAGACTCTAGAAAGAGTACAGAGAAGAGCAACAAAGATGATTAGGGGACTGGAGGCTAAAACATACAAGGAACGGTTGCTGGAATTGGGTATGAAGAGAAGGACGAGGGGGGACAGGATAGCAGTCTTTCAGTATCTCAGCGGCTGCCCCAAAGAAGAGGGAGTCAAGCTATTCTCCAAAGCACCTGAAGGCAGGACAAGAAACAATGGATGGAAACTAACCAAGGAGAGAAGCAACCTGGAACTAAGGAGAAACTTTCTGACAGTTAGAACAATTAACCAGTGGAACAACCTGCCTCCAGAAGCGGTGAATGCTCCAACACTGGAAGTTTTTAAGAAGGGACTGGACAGCCATTTGTCCGAAATGGTATAGGGTTTCCTGCCTGAGCAGGGGGTTGGACTAGATGACCTCCAAGGTCCCTTCCAACTTTATTATTATTATTATTATTATTATTATTATTATTATTATTATTATTATTATTATTATTATTATTATTATTATTATTATTATTATTATTATTATTNGGATCCGCCTCTCTGTAACTTTATAAACCTTCAAAGCTGCCCATTCTTTCCATCTTGAAAAAAGCCAGTGGGCAAAATCTACTTTCCTGGTGCCTCTCCTTGACTTGAGTGGGTCTGATGGAAGCCAGAGGGTTGGAGAGCACAAGAGGGAGGATTGGACAATAAAGATAGGACACTCCTGCCCGGCCTTCATCACTTGATCTCTAAATAACTGTCTTGACATGACATCTTTGTTAGCTGAACCACGGTTCATTCAACCCAGTTTTCTGGGTTCTCCTGACACACTGAACCAATAACTAGCCACATGAACTGAGTTTGTACACGCCGTTAGCTAAAAGGTAACAGTTGAGCATTCCTTTAGAACAGGGGTAGTCAACCTTGGCTCTTTTATGACTCGTGGACTTCAATTCCCAGAATTCCTGAGCCAGCTTAGCTGGCTCAGGAATTCTGGGAGTTGAAGTCCACGAGGCATAAAAGAGCCAAGGTTGACTACCCCTGCTTTAGAATGTCCCTTAGTGCTGCTCTTTATTTTAATTTATTGGTGGACGTGGAAAAGAAAGTGCTGTGACTGATGCTGTTTATTTGGATTCTCCCTCCTATTATCCTATTATTGTGATGGACTCCTCAATTAGATTGGAGGGAATTAATAAGATGGGGCTCATCTTAGAGTCCTTGCACTGTGGAAAGTGGCACAGGGCTGACTTCACCCCCAGAACCTTTGGAGTCTTATCTGACCGTTCCCAAGGGAACGCAATGAGGTGAGGTTCTTGTAATATAGGTGACCAACAATAAAGCTTCTGCTTTAAGACTATTCACAAGTGGCTCTGGTTGCTTGCACCTGACAATTATGAATATATATTTTTTTAAAAACCCAAGTATTCCCCTTGTGAGTGAATCAATCTTGAGTCAGGAAAGCTATTGTAAGACTAAAAGGTGGATGGTGGACAGCTTCTGAAGAGAGTTGCAGCAGTAGATTAAATTCTTCGGATTCTCAGCTCCCCGGGGCTGTTTGTTGGTTAACAGGTATAGAAGAGCTAGAGAACAAGAGAGAGCTATAAATACCTGTGACTTGAAACTGAGACTGCCAGAGGTGTTGCAGTGATTAAATTGGCTATTTAACCCTCTTTGGGACTTTCTCTCTCCCCCCCCAACCCTTCAGCCAGGGAGATTCAAGGTTGTTCAAGCCAGCAACACAATCTACGGTATATTTGGGCAATTAGGAAATAAACCTGGTGGGTAGAATGTCGGTTAAAAAAAAAAAAAAGACCGAGTGAGTCGGTTCCCACAGTTCTCATTTCTTTTTGGAAAACAGGAGGGTTTCGTTCCGAAATTGTGCGCATGAGAGAGAGAGAGAAGATGGATGGGTGGGTGGTTATAATATAGTGTTTTCATTACAGATATGTATCTTGTTGAAAAAGTATCGTTTCTTCCAATTTGGCATCCTCTCAGCAAAAACACTCAAGAAAAGAGGAATGTCCAAGTAGACATTTTATGAGAAGCACTAAATGTCATGAGGAGCACAGGAAGCCTAAATTAATTTACCTCTGAGCTTACATGTATGCGAAGTGAATGTTGACCCCAGTGCTGTGGGTATTTGTGGGGTTGGGAGTGTCATTTTTCCTTCCTGGTTTTCTGCTGTTTGCATTTCTTTGGCTGTTTTTAATGTTGTTGGCCACCCAGTGGGCAGCGATGTAAACTGAATCCATTAAATAAGCAAACTGTGCCAGGAGTAGATTCTCCATCCTTTCAGATGTGCTGGACTAGATTGGCTAGAGATGCTGTCTGGGAATGTTGAGATGTGCAGGGACACATATTCAGAGCATCAGTAAAAAAAGCCACAGTGACATTAAAATGATGGGACGTGCATCATGGTGTCACTGTGCAAAGAACTTTGTGTTATTGGCCGTTTCATGTCATGTATCATAAAGAAATATGATACATGCTGCTCACCAGCATATCACAAAGATCTGCCAATATATTTTCTTACTCTCTGATCATCTGCCCTGAACTGATCGACATAATCTAATCCTTGGATTCATATCCCACCTTTCTTTCAAGAAGTCAAGAGTGGCATACACCGCACTCCTCTTTTCATCCACAACGACACTGTGAGGTAGACTAGGCTGAAAGAGTATTGGCCCTAAGTCTCCCATGGTTGAGAGAGAAACGGAACCTGGGTCTCTCCAATCTTGGCCCAGTATCTGCATCACTGGACCATGTTGGTTCTTGGGCTAGATTAGAAGGAGGGTCTTACCCAAGGTCACCCAGGGAGCTTGGACTTGAAACTGATTCTCCCCACTCCTACCGGTAGTCTGTCAGCCCTACAAGGTAGTCCAGATCAAGAAACCGACTTCGCATGGGTCTATTTGTATTGTTGTTCGTCCATCGATTTCGATGAAGACCTTGACATCTTATGGATTATGGGCCATCAGCGGTGTTGTGGGAGTTAGGGAAAGTCAAGATGTCAAGACATGCGCGTGGATTGGATTAAAGTGAGGGAGAGGTGCGCATAGTCAGCCTCACTCTCTCTTCCCAGATTCCATCTTGTTCCAATGGCAGGACAAAAGTCGAGACAGTTGGAGATGGGCTGGGCGCAGTGGTTGACCAGGGCATCTTTCATGTCTTGCCGTGCTCTCAGCGTACTACGTTGCTTGCAGAAACTGCCTTCATGATCATTGGTCCTATTTTAATAGGTCTCATCCGCTCAATCCACCAGAGTCTGTCTTCACATGCTTGGGATAGACAAATCCCTTGCTCACCGAATGTCGAAGACACAACGGCTACTCTCAACCTGGTTTGGCCAGCCTGTCGAAGCTGTTGCCCGGGGTGTGGCCGCTGTACATGTTACAGCTACTAGAATGGCTAAAGAAACAGAATATTGCAAGTCTGAATGTATTCCCTTCCTTCCTCTTTTATCTTAATGCGAATTAGGGGAGTACCTGCTTTAGGTGTTTTCTTAAACCCCTGTCTTCATAAGGACTTAAGTGATGTTTATCTGATCATTGCCTTTGTAATGGACCTTCATGCTCTCCATCAAGAACATCTTCTATAAGCTACATAGAGCAACATCTTCACAAATGCATCATCCTAGAATATTTGTGGCTTGCCTCTGTTTGGGAGTAAGTGCAGGATTACAGAGTTTGATAGAGAGAGAGAGAAGAGAGAGAGAGAGATGATGGATAGATAGAGGGGGGGGCACCTTCTCTTTCATCTCAGGTCCAGACATTCTTGCTGCATTCTCATCATTTTGGAAGAAATCCCATTGAAATCATTGGTCTTGATTCTACAGAAAAAGCTACAGTTTGTTCTGGAGAGCTTCCATGAATCTGTTCCAGGTTGAAAAGATGGTTAGTTTCTTTGTCACAATCTAACCAATCTATTGCAATATCTTATTTCAGCTTTTTCCACAAATTGTGTTGCTAGGTGGGGATTATAGGATTTGAAGATCAAGACCCTCTGGGGGAACTCCAGCTAAAAAAAAGTTGATCTAATTTGCTCAGTGGATTGTTTTGCTTTTTATTGTTCTTGGGCTGAGAATGTCTGGGATGAAGTTAGATGAGATATGGATCTCATCCTGGCCTTGATTTCTCCTTGAGGAGAAGAATGGGATCATTTTGCTTCCTTCACTCACACATTCAACTCACATGCTTGCTTCCAATGCAAATAGTACCAGGGAATTCTGGATATTTTCTCAAGCCGCTGAAGAATAACTCGGCACCTCTTCTGTCAAAGTTGTGACTGTCGTGATAAGCAACCCGTTGGCTTCCAAGAATAAGATTGAATGTCTGTCTGTTTGTGCTTGGAAGAAGATTCCAGGAAAGGGGGAATAAAGGGTACTTTAGGGACATTGTTAAAAACTTTATTCAGATGAACATTGTTTATACAAGTTTACCTATGATGGGTTTCCAGCCATAAATATATAGCATCTTTCCTGATCAAACCAATGATTATCCAGTCTAACATTTCAATCAACTATGGTGGACCACATTCTGTAGGTAGGACATCTGGAGCCTCCCATGGTGAGGACATCTGTAGGTAGGACATCTGCCAGCCTCCCATGGTGAGGCCCACACAGGGCCATAGGGGAATGTCAAAAAGTCAAGATGGCAGCCTTAGCTACCATTCTGAATGTTTACCTTCTGCAGGCATCCCTACCCAGAACAAACTGCCAATGCTGGCTAACCTCAGGAGCTGTGCTGTTGTATATATAATCATATATGTTTGTATATGTAATGAGCCCACCTAAGTAGACCAGACCAAAAAAGTTGAGAACTATGTGTGTGTGTGTGTGTGTGTATGTATGTATGTAATCAGCCCACCTAGGTAGATCAGACCAAGAAATCAACTCCATAGGAAACCTAAAACTGCTTTTATTGAGATTGGCTGTAATGACAGAACCTTGCAAATGTGATTGTGTTGTAGTTCCTCCACCTCCTTATGGTTCAGTGAATTAGGGAGGTGTCTATCTAATTCTAAGCCATTTCCAAATGTGATCTGCATATTCTGGATTTTTACCCCTTGTCAGCAGAACTTGCTTTCTTACAACAAAATCATCCTCCTTATTCTCTACAGTAACATTACTCAACTTTGGCAACTTGCAGATGAGTGAACTTCACCTCCACAATTCCCCAGACAGCAACGCTGGCTGGAGAAATCTGGGTGTTGAAGTCCACATATCTTAAACTTGTCAAGATTGTGAAACACCGTATTAAATTAATGCAGTCATCCCATCAGGGATTTATTAAGCTTTTCTTGTCAAAATATACCTTTGTAAAGCTAAGGAGCTGTCCTCAAAACTTTTGGGCAAGGTGGGGAAGAAGCAGGTAGTGCTTCAGACTGCAGACCTGCTGATAAGTTTGTTCTCCATCAATAAGCCAGTTTGGTCTAATACAGGGGTAGGCAACCTTGGCTCTTTTATGACTGATGGACTTCAACTCCCAGAATTCCTGAGCCAGCATGGCTCAGCTTGGAAACCTCTCCCTTTCCCCTCAGCATGGCTGGCTCAGGAATTCTGGGAGTTGAAGTCCACCAGTCATAAAAGAGCCAAGGTTGCCTACCCCTGGTTGAATAGTTAAACAACCAGGCTAGAAGCCAGGAGATGGTGAGTTCTAGTCCTGCCTTAGGCATGACAGCCAACTCGTTGACTTTGGGCCAGTCACTCTCTCTCAGCCCAACCCACCTCACAGGGTTATTGCCGTAGGGAAAATTGAGGCGGAAGTAATATTAGATATGTCTGCTGCCTTGAGTTGTTTACCAACAAAATAAAGGGAACTGAGAGGAAGAGACCCCTCCAAGGGAATCCCAGGGCAGTTAGAAAACATCTTGCACGAAGTCAACGGCAAACTATTTGCATAATTTTGCCTAAGAAAATTGCACGAACGCGTCCATGAAGTCAGCAGGACTTAAGCTTGACACGAAGGAGACTTTGCCTTTTAATCCCCAATGAAAAGATCATATGGTTGTGGATTATGGGAATTGGACTCTATGACATTGATAGCAGGGATTCCCCAACCCCTAGTCCGTGGACTGGCCGCGGTAAGCCAGAAACCGGGCTGCGCAAGCAAACAAAGCCCCATCCGCGGGATGCAGGCAGTACATGAAACCAGGCCCCCTCCGGTCTGCAGAAAAAGCTCTCCCCACAGCACTAGTCCCTGGTGCTCAAAAGGGTTGGGGACCTCTGATTTATAGGGTGACAGGCTGTAGAAGGCAAGGCCCCAGATTGCATCTCCTTGACATCTGAAGCTTTAACAATGGGACCTTAGCCACCTCTTTGAGAGCCGTCCAAAGCATTTTTATTATTTTTTTTTCCTTGACTACATTAGAATGGGCAAGACACTGAGCATTTAATAAGGCCACAGTATCTGATGAAAACACAGTTTGAGCCTGCTTCCTTTAATGATTCTGTTTGAAATGCTGTCACGTGTGGCAAAAAACGCCTCGGGTGGGAGAATATTAAGTAAAAGCAGTTCAGTTGGAGACACAGAATGGCGTGTGTGTGTATGTGTGTGTGTGTGATTTGTTTTCATTGACATTCAGATGAGAGAGGGACCTTTGGAAAAATGGGCTTTTGGTATCACACAGTGAATAAGACACTAGGGGTTTTTTTTTCTCCTGCTACCGACTCAAGAGTTAATATTTTAACTTTTTTTTTTTACTTCTATTTTGTGCTCTTTCCCTTTTCTACTGCTGGGATGAGCTAACAATACAGGTAGTCCTCGATTTACGGCCACAATGGAGCCCAACATTTCTGTTGCCAAGTGAGACACGTGTTAAGTGAATTTTGCCCCACTTTATGACCTTTCTAGCCACATCTGTTAAGTGAATCACCGCAGTTGTAAAGTTAGCAACCTAGCTGTTAAGTGGATCTAGCTTCCCCATTGACTTTGCTTGTCAAAAAATTGTAAAAGGGGATCACATGACCCCAGGACACTGCGACCGTCATAAATACGAGTCAGTTGCCAAGTGTCTGAATTTTGATCACATGACCACGGGGAAGCTGCAACAGTCATACTGTAAGTGTGAAAAATGGTTACAACTCACTTTTTTCAATGCCATTATAACTTTGAACGATCACTAAGTGAACTGATGTAAGTTGAGGACTACCTGTGCTTGTGAGAAAGGCAGCTGAGTACTGAAGAAAAGTGTCACCAAAAATTCTTGGAAAGGAATGTCCCTTTCTTCCTAAAATACATGCTTGGTGTGACTGACTGTCCTAACATCATCTTTAAGTATGGGATTTATAGTATTTTTTTTTTTAAACATAACAAATTGTAATATTATGAAATAACTAAATGTAAGGAAAAAATGCTGGCCAAAATTATTTCAGCAGGTCTTTCACAGGCCACCAATTCACAAGAAAACTGGGCTACAGCCAAGTTTATTAATCTTAAAGAGGCCACAATGCTTTCAAGGCCTTTGCTGCAATTTTCCCTTCCGTAGACAAGGATTCAGTGGATTAAATGGAAAAAGAATGAGTCTTTCCTTAAATGTGTGTAGAATTCAAAGGCGTTGTTTTTCTTTGTCGTTCGGGGAGAGTTTATAATTCCCCCCCCTAAACACAGACATCTTCATTCCCCAAACTGAATGAAAGGGAGAGGGTCTGTTTGGGGTTGATACTGCGTAGTATTAAATTGTGTGGCGCTGGACTCATGGCTAGAGGGCAGGAAACTCCAGAGATAGGGAGACCCAGTCAAGAGTAAGTAGCCTTGAGTTTTGGATTGATAACCCACCATAAGAGGCAGCTGAGCCAGTTTGCCTCCAGGCTGAAAAGCCTGTATTTTTCCTAGTGATAGCAGCCACATTGGCATTCCAGGCCTGGAGGGGAGAAACAGCTTAGCACAGGCTTTTCGGCTTCTTTTATCCCACAGCAAAAGTGGAGGGAGCTCAGAGTTCAACCGTCAGCCTGGGAAATGGGTAGCCCATGGAGATACCTGCTTCTGCCTTGCAAAGTACACCTATGTGTTGCTTTCTTCGTTGGGGGACATCAGAACGGCCTTCACAAGAAGAGGGCTAAATAATTGAGGGTGGCCAAAATTCAGAAGGGTCTACTAGTCTCTGTTCCCAACTAAGAAATTAAGAGGCACCGGCTTTCATGAGCTGCGGTTCACTTCATCAGAATTGCAAAGAGTGGCTCAACGGATGTAGGACTTCAACTGGGATGACACAGGGTAAAAGGTAGGTTGAAGATAGATTGAAGGCAAACGAGGCCCAGGCAGAAGAAGAACATCGTGGCTTCAAAATCTAAGGGACTGGTTTGGACAAAACTCAGCAGCACTTTTTCGTGCGGCTGCTGATAAAAACAGGATCGCCAACATGATCGCCAATGTCCGATAACGGATATGGCAGAAGAAGAAGAAGAAGAAGAAGAAGAAGAAGAAGAAAAAGAAGAAAAAGAAAAAGAAAAAGAAAAAGAAAAAGAAAAAGAAAAAGAAAAGATAGGTTGGTTGTGCAGGTTACATGTGAGAAAGATTGCATGTATCTGTTGGAAACCAGATGGGAAGGTTGGAAATGGTGACCACGTGACCTCAGGACGCTACAACCTTCATAAATACAAGCGGTATCCAAATTTTGATCACATGACTGTGGGAATGTTTTGATGGTTGTAAGTGTGAGGATCTACAGTAAGTTATTTTTTTCAGTGCCATTGTACTGAATTGAATGGTCGCTAAATGAATTGTCGTAAGTCAAGGACTACCTGTAGTCTGTCCCATTTGTCTTTATAGCAATAGCACTTAGACTTATGTACCACTTCATAGTGCTTCTTTAAGCAGTTGACATAGCCCTCTCTAAGTAGTTTGCAGAGTCAACATATTGCCCCCAATAATCTGGGTCCTCATTTTACCGACCTCGGAAGGATGGAAGGCTGAGTCAACCTTTAACCATTCAGAATCGAACTCCTGGCAGTGAGCAGTGAGTTAGCCTGCAATACTGCATCCTAACCACTGCGCCATCGCAGCTCTATAGGAAAAAGATAAAGTCTGTTTGCATGATACATTGAGAAATGCTATATTGATGTTAACAAATACAATGGTTATTGTTCATTTGATGCTGCTATAAATCACACTATGCTATTTGCTTGGCCTCTAAGTCACCCAAGGACCGTGCAGATGGTGGGAAATGAGATATATTGCTGCTGCTATTAGTACCGCTGTTACTACTAATAATAAACTAGATTTGCTGACTGAAATTTCCTAGGTTTTTCTTAACTAATACAGAGTGGAAAGTACTTCTTCTTTGAACAGTTTTGCACTTTTATTATTATTATTATTCAAACAAAAGAGTGACATTCTCACAGAGGGTCATATGATGCAGAGAAAAGGGGAATGAGCCTTTGATTATGGCTATGGCCATAATCTTGGCTTTCAAATTAGAATCTAGATCAACGTTTTTCAAAGTTGGCAACTTTAAGCAACGTGGACTTCAACTCCCAGAATTCCCCAGCCAGCATGGCTGGCTGGGGGATTCTGGGAGTTCAAGTCCACATTGTTTAAAGTTGCCAACTTTGAAAAACATTGAACTAGAATGAAAAATATAAATCAAATGCAGAAAGTACTCTGGCCGTGCCTAGGTGAGGTTCTGTTTATAGGCCCAAGATTGGCTCCTGTACAGTATTCTTATTGGGGATACAAGTTGTGTCCTGGAATTTTGTTTAACTTCCCCCCTCTGATGCCTCTCCATTCCTCAACAACAAATAACCTGCATTGGCACATCCAGCTTTTAATTGCTTTGTTTATTGTCAGCTGCTTTGGGGGGAGATGAGTCAACGGGGTAATTTCCGAAGAAGCTTTGCCCCGCGGGTGCACTTTCATCTACCAGCAACTCTTGATGAAGTCCCACCTTTAAGTCTCTGCTCTTGTTATGACATGTCCAATGACTGAGGTAGAGAGGAAAGCTTCTAGGAGCCAGCAGTCAAATGAAAATGTGGCAGCTTTTCAGCCTTCATGTCTGAATAACCTCTGGTTGGTGGTATGACCTGGTATCTTTGCTCTAGAGAGTCTAGGACAGTGTTTCTCAACCTTGACAATTTTAAGGCATGTGGACTTCAACTCCCAGAATTCCACAGTCAAGGTTGAGAAACACTGGTCTAGGATGATATTTATTAAACTTGGAAAGTTTAAGATGCATGGACTTCAATTCCCAGAATTCCCCAGCTGACATGTAGATTTCAACTCTCAGAATGCCCTAGCCAACACATGTAGACTCCAACTCTCAAATTCCCCAGTAGGAATGCTGGCTGGAAAATTCTGGGAATCAAAGTCCACACAACTTTAAATTGCTAAGCTTAAGAAACACTTAAGTGCATTTTGGAGACTTCTGAAAAATAAATGAAGAGAAAACCTATGTATCTGAAGCAATCATACAACTTGACTATTATATGTAAGAGGCAACTGCTTTTGATTTCTGTTTCTCTTGGTTTTCATTATTTTGCAAAGTTCTCAAGTGTTTCTATGCTCTTGATAGTTCCCTTTTTAAAAAAAAAAAAAGTATACATTGGGCAGTTATTTATTCATTTATGCTATTTCTCATTGACACATTCACAAATTCAAAGAGATGCTAAGTAGAGATGTTTCTGCTTCTAATCTTGCCTAAGATATCAATTCTTTATTTTCCCCCAACCATGTGCTCGACTAAATGCACTTTTGTACATTGTTTTCCTTAACACTGCACTTTTCTGCACACTTTTCCCTAATGCACATTTTTTAAAAAGCATTGCACAACAGGAAAAATGTGCATTTTAAAAGTTAAACTACATTCCAAATGTCCGAACTGACTTGAAGAGGTGAGCCTTCATATGATGGGTATGGTAAAAAGCAGGGATGTGGGTCCTTGTGTGCGGGAGTGATCCCCAAAATTGGGTCCTTGGATTGCACAGCTGGCTCTACCAGTTTGGTCCAGTTTAGAGTCAGCTTGGTTTCTTGGTTAAGGCACCAAGCTAGAAAACAGGAGACGGTGAGTTCTAGTCCCACCTTAGCAAAGAAAGCCAGCTGGGTGACTGGGCCAGTCCCTCTTGCTCAGCCCAACCCACTTCACAAGGTTGTTGTGGGGAAAATAGTAGGAGGAAGGTGTGTTGGACATGTTTGCCATCTTGAGTCATTTGTAAAAAATAATAAAGGCAGGATATTCATACATGCATACATGCACACATAGATACGTACAATCTTGACTTTCTTGACCNGAAGAAGAAGAAGAAGAAGAAGAAGGAGAAGAAGAAGAAGAAGAAGAAGAAGAAGAAGAAGAAGAAGAAGAAGAAGAAGAAGAAGAAGAAGAAGAAGAAGAAGAAGAAGAAGAAGAAGAAGAAGAAGAAGAAGAAGAAGAAGAAGAAGAAGAAGAAGAAGAAGAAGAAGAAGAAGAAGAAGAAGAAGAAGAAGAAGAAAAAAAGATAGGTTGGTTGTGCAGGTTACATGTGAGAAAGATTGCATGTATCTGTTGGAAACCAAATGGGAAGGTTGGAAATGGTGACCACGTGACCTCAGGACACTACAACCTTCATAAATACAAGCGGTATCCAAATTTTGATCACATGACTGTGGGAATGTTTTGATGGTTGTAAGTGTGAGGATCTGCAGTAAGTTATTTTTTTCAGTGCCATTGTACTGAATTGAATGGTCGCTAAATGAATTGTCGTAAGTCAAGGACTACCTGTAGTCTGTCCCATTTGTCTTTATAGCAATAGCACTTAGACTTATGTACCACTGCATAGTGCTTCTTTAAGCAGTTGACATAGCCCTCTCTAAGTAGTTTGCAGAGTCAACATATTGCCCCCAATAATCTGGGTCCTCATTTTACCGACCTCGGAAGGATGGAAGGCTGAGTCAACCTTTAACCATTCAGAATCGAACTCCTGGCAGTGAGCAGTGAGTTAGCCTGCAATACTGCATCCTAACCACTGCGCCATCGCAGCTCTATAGGAAAAAGATAAAGTCTGTTTGCATGATACATTGAGAAATGCTATATTGATGTTAACAAATACAATGGTTATTGTTCATTTGATGCTGCTATAAATCACACTATGCTATTTGCTTGGCCTCTAAGTCACCCAAGGACCGTGCAGATGGTGGGAAATGAGATATATTGTTGCTGCTATTAGTACCGCTGTTACTACTACTAATAAACTAGATTTGCTGACTGAAATTTCCTAGGTTTTTCTTAACTAATACAGAGTGGAAAGTACTTCTTCTTTGAACAGTTTTGCACTTTTATTATTATTATTCAAACAAAAGAGTGACATTCTCACAGAGGGTCATATGATGCAGATAAAAGGGGAATGAGCCTTTGATTATGGCTATGGCTACTATCTTGGCTTTCAAATTAGAATCTAGATCAATGTTTTTCAAAGTTGGCAACTTTAAGCAATGTGGACTTCAACTCCCAGAATTCCCCAGCCAGCATGGTTGGCTGGGGGATTCTGGGAGTTCAAGCCCACATTGTTTAAAGTTGCCAACTTTGAAAAACATTGAACTAGAATGAAAAATATAAATCAAATGCAGAAAGTACTCTGGCCGTGCCATGCCTAGGTGAGGTTCTGTTTATAGGCCCAAGATTGGCTCCTGTACAGTATTCTTATTGGGGATACAAGTTGTGTCCTGGAATTTTGTTTAACTTTCCCCCTCTGATGCCTCTCCATTCCTCAACAACAAATAACCTGCATTGGCACATCCAGCTTTTAATTGCTTTGTTTATTGTCAGCTGCTTTGGGGGGAGATGAGTCAACGGGGTAATTTCCGAAGAAGCTTTGCCCCGCGGGTGCACTTTCATCTACCAGCAACTCTTGATGAAGTCCCACCTTTAAGTCTCTGCTCTTGTTATGACATGTCCAATGACTGAGGTAGAGAGGAAAGCTTCTAGGAGCCAGCTGTCAAATGAAAATGTGGCAGCTTTTCAGCCTTCATGTCTGAATAACCTCTGGTTGGTGGCATGACCTGGTATCTTTGCTCTAGAGAGTCTAGGACAGTGTTTCTCAACCTTGACAATTTTAAGGCATGTGGACTTCAACTCCCAGAATTCCACAGTCAAGGTTGAGAAACACTGGTCTAGGATGATATTTATTAAACTTGGAAAGTTTAAGATGCATGGACTTCAATTCCCAGAATTCCCCAGCTGACATGTAGATTTCAACTCTCAGAATGCCCTAGGGCCTAGCCAACATATGTAGACTCCAACTCTCAAATTCTCCAGTAGGCATGCTGGCTGGAAAATTCTGGGAATCGAAGTCCACACAACTTTAAATTGCTAAGCTTAAGAAACACTGTTTTAGGTGCATTTTGGAGACTTCTGAAAAATAAATGAAGAGAAAACCTAGGTATCTGAAGCAATCATATAACTTTCTCTTAGTTTTCATTATTTTGCAAAGTTCTCAAGTGTTTCTACCCTCTTGATAGTTCCCTTTTTTTTAAAAAAAAAAAAGTATACATTGGGCAGTTATTTATTCATTTATGCTATTTCACATTGACACATTCGCAAATTCAAAGAGATGCCAAGTAGAGATGTTTCTGCTTCTAATCTTGCCTAAGATATCAATTCTTTATTTTCCCCCAACCATGTGCTCGACTAAATGCACTTTTGTACATTGTTTTCATTAACATTGCACTTTTCTGCACACTTTTCCCTAATGCACATTTTTTAAAAAGCATTGCACAACAGGAAAAATGTGCATTTTAAAAGTTAAACTACATTCCAAATGTCCGAACTGACTTGAAGAGGTGAACCTTCATATGATGGGTATGGTAAAAAGCAGGGATGTGGGTCCTTGTGTGCGGGAGTGATCCCCAAAATTGGGTCCTTGGATTGCACAGCTGGCTCTACCAGTTTGGTCCAGTTTAGAGTCAGCTTGGTTTCTTGGTTAAGGCACCAAGCTAGAAAGCAGGAGATGGTGAATTCTAGTCCCATCTTAGTCAGGAAAGCCAGCTGGGTGACTGGGCCAGTCCCTCTTGCTCAGCCCAACCCACTTCACAAGGTTGTTGTGGGGAAAATAGTAGGAGGAAGGTGTGTTGGACATGTTTGCCATCTTGAGTCATTTGTAAAAAATAATAAAGGCAGGATATTCATACATGCATACATGCACACATAGATACGTACAATCTTGACTTTCTTGACCAGTCTCCCTCTGCAGACACGGGGAGGGGAGACAAAGAATTAGATGAACAGACCCCCTGGAGAACAGCGAGGAAAACCCAGTGTTATTTGAAGCTGGAGTAGCTTGACCTGGCGGGGCCTGGTGGTCTTTGTATCTTCCTGCAGCTAATCATGGGTGAAAACGGAGCTTAACTTGGCCCTTGTTTCAGGATCTTCACACTCGGGCGTTGGGAGACAAAAGGCCCTGCTTGTCAATGGAGTCCTTTGAATGAAGCCTAAACCTCATCAAATTCAGTCTGTCAATAAAAATCAAGCACGAAGACTAAGCCTCCTTTTAGCGGCACTAACAAGTTTTCACAAGACTGTTTATCCACCCAATTTAGAACGACACTTAAAGTCTCTAATGCAACAGGCGTGAAAGTGATCAGCTAGACCCAAAGCAGGTGTATTGTTCCTACACACACACACACACACACACACACACACACAAACACATATACACACACAGAGCTTGTAAGGCATTTGAGTGTCCGTTGGGCACCCTAGGGAATGAGGCAGCTGCAGTCTGAATTCTTCTACGAAGCCTCTCCTCCTTCTCCTTCTCCTCCTCCTTCTTCTTCTCCTCATTTTTTTTTGTATCCCACCTTCTGCCCAGCCAGTTCAGCCTATTTTCCTTTATTTTCCTTTTTCTGTTTTTTTTAAGGAAACAAGATGGGGATGGGTCTTTTGAATGGAGGCGAGCAAAATGCTCAACAATAGAGTAGAATAAAGGGAAGTTCAGGGTTGGCTCACTAATCCACATGATAACGAAGAGCGGCAAACTCTGGGCCTGGCAGAATTGGGGGGGGGGGTACCGAAGGGACTGGAAGCTTAGGATATTCATTTCCCCTCCGGCATCTTCGGAATCAAGACAGCGCTTCCTGCCCACGGAGGATAAGAGGTGCTGTTCTGTACTGGAAAGAAGAAAAAAAAAATATCATCTGCAATTTTAGCTTTCATCTGCTTGAAAGCAGCACACGCTTATCACCCCACAGCCCATGTAAGAGAACAAATCAAGGCGAGCAGAAACGAATCGGCAATAAGGCAAAATTAGGCACACTTCTTGTAGCCAGAGGGGGGGGGGTGTCCATAAAATACACAGGCACATGTTGCTTTGTTTTGGCGAAGCGATTTTGATCCGTTCTAAAGGGAGCAAGGAGAAAGCCTCTAATGACAGGGCAGAGGAGGGGAACGCCCCAAAGTGAGAGCTTTTCCATATCTGTAGAACCTTTTTGCAGGGCATCCGAAACTGTATTTCTCCTTTGAACACAGGTAGTCCTCGTTTAACGACCAGTCACTTACTGACTATTTGAAGTTATAATACATTCCCTTCCCCTGCAAACATTTTGCTAAACAGAACTGTGCAATTCATAGCATTGTGAAGTTGGAGACCGACCTGCATTGCTGGCTTGTGACTTGAAAATGCAGAGTTTGTTGTTGTTGTTAATTGCGAAGTCGTGTCCGACTCATCGCGACCCCATGGACAACGTTCCTCCAGGTCTTCCTGTCCTCTACCATCTTCTGGAGTCCATTGAAGCTCACGCCTGCTGCTTCAGTGACTCCATCCAGCCACCTCATTCTCTGCCGTCCCCTTCTTCTCTTGCCCTCCATCTTTCCCAGCATTAGGCTCTTCTCCAGTGAGTCCTTCCTTCTCATTAGGTGGCCAAAGTATTTGAGTTTCAACTTCAGGATGTGGCCTTCTAAAGAGCAGTCAGGGTTGATCTCTTCTAGGACTGACTGGTTTGATCGCCTTGCAGTCCAAGGGACTCGCAGGAGTCTTCTCCAGCACCATAGTTCAAAGGCCTCCATTCTTTGGCGCTCAGCCTTTCTTACAGTCCAACTTTCACTGCCATACATTGCAACTGGGAAAACCATGGCCTTGAGTATATGCACTTTTGTTGGCAGGGTGATGTCTCTGCTTTTTAGTATGCTGTCTAGATTTGCCATATAGCTCAGGGTTGAAATGAGGGGTCCTTGGTGCTCTCTGAGCTTGGCTGTTTTCTGCAGATGTTTCATTACCCAAATAGTGCTAGACTGATGAAGTCACGTAGTTTGGCTAATGAAACATCTGCAAGAAAGCAGCCAAGCTCAGAGAGTACCGAGGACACTGCAGAGTTAAATAAGATTGCATTCAAAGGCAAACTAAGCCCAATTTCCCTCTATCCCTCCTGAAAGCCACCCTCAGTGGTCAAGAGTTCAGCCAGGAAAGCTACCGTGGACAATAAGGGCCTTTAGACTCAAGTTAAGCTTCTATCACTGGACCATTGTGCTTTTTTTAAAACACAAGATTGCAGCTTCTAGTTCCTGACTCCAGCAAGATGCAACTGCCTTGCGAAACTAGCTGCCAAACCAAAATCTGTTCTCTTGTCTCTCCTCCCATCAGCCTTAAGGCACTTTGACACCCTGGAAAGACCTACTGGGTGTTTGTTTTCAGAAAGGGATGAATTTGTTCTCCACACACAGAGTGACCAAGAGGCCTAATCTGCTCTCTCTTTAATTGATTCAACCAGCTTTCCCTCCCCACACACACCCCTTTTTATCCTCAGGCGATGGGAATGGGGGGCTACAGCCCCCAAAAAGATTAGCACCCTTTAGTTAACAGATCAGACAGGCTTGCTTCCTGCTCCAGCAATGCATAGAAATAACACTAATCTCATTAAGGCACAGAAAGGGAACTTTCAGAGTTTATTAATAACGGGAGAGGACAATTATGAATCTGGCTTTTGATGTGAAAACGGAGACAAAGGGGTAACAGATTTGTTGAAGGGCTTGTATTTGTTGTGGGGAGCGGGGGAGAGATTCTGAGGTGAGCAAGGGATTAAAAAAGTCCCCCCCTCCTTTGCAAAGTAAAATCCAAATGCCATATTCCACGGAGTAGAATTTCAAACGGTTGTTTAAATGGAATGGATGCACTGATATCCAGTTAGAGATAAGCCATAGTCATTGTTGGGTGTTCTAAAAACTAGCTGTGTTTTCTAGACTCAGCGTGTTCTAGTAAGAGATGCTTTGATGATCATTTTTTTAAAAAAAATATTGAAACCAGCCAGCCAGCCAGCCAACCCACCCACGTACCCATCCATAAACCAAGCTACCTGAGCTTCAAGACTTTACGATTACAGGTTGTCCTTGACTTACACCCATTCATTTAGTAACAGCACTGACTTATTTTTCATACCTAGGTCCATTATGGCATTCCATGATTATGTGATCAGCATTCAGATGCTTGGCAACTGGCATGTATTTATGGTGATTGCAACGTCCTGGAGTTACTGATCACCTTTTGTAAACTTCTGACAAGCAAAGTCAAAGGGGGAGCCAGATTCATTTAACAACCATGCTACTAAATAACAACGGTGGCAAGAAAGTTTGCAAAAGAAGGCAAAATTCACTTAACAGCTGTCTTGCTTAGGAATGGAAATTTTCGACTCAATTGTGATCATAAGTCAAAAACTGTACAGGCAAAATTTCAGAAAACCAGTGAGAGGCAAAGGGGTTAGGGTGAACAGAATCTGCTTCTTTTTCTTTTTCCATTTGGAGATGACACAGGACTTCTCTTCTCTCTTCTCCTCTCTTCTCTCTTCTCTCTTCTCTCTCCTCTCCTGTCCTCTCCTCTCTTTTCTCTTCTCCTCTCTTCTCTCTTTTCTCTCCTCTCTTCTCTCTCCTCTTCTCTCCTCTCCTCTCTTCTCTCCTCTCCTCTCCTCTCCTCTCCTCTCTCCTCCTCTCTTCTCTCTCCCCTCTCCTCTCCTCTCCTCTCTTCTCTTCTCTTCTCTTCTCCCCTCCCCTCCCCTCCCTTCTCTTCTCTTTCATTCTCTCTCCCCCTCTATAAAAGTCTATAAAAGGAGAATAGAATAGAACAAGCCCTCCCTACTTAAAGAAGACAGGAAAAGAGGGTGTGCCATATTAAGCAGTAATTTTTATTTTGGAACTGATCAGATAATAAATAGAAAATGTCTCACATAGTTTCAGAGATCCATTTATTCAAAAACCTGTGAACGTTGCCTCTCAAACTAGCCAAGAATCATGTAGGATAGATCATTTCAATTTCCTGCTAAGTTTCCTGCAGGCTTTGTGACTCTGCCTGTTTTTCAAAAATATAAGCTGCATAAACCTGAGCTGTGTTGCATCACAAGGAATCTTTGATATATCAGCCAACCTCAAAGGAGGAGCCATCATACAAAGCCTTCATCGGCAGCCAGTGTGATTCATGATTCTTCCACACGCAATCTCCCATCTCACACAAGGCTTGTCAAAACTAATCATCCCACAACATTGGAGCTTTCAGTCAGAGTTTAGGTTTGCTTGCATATATAATTTATTGTTGATGTCCATTCAGTCGTGTCCGATTCTTGGCGATTCTATAGGTAAGATCTCTCCATGTTTTCTGACCCTGCACTCCTTTTTTGAGTGGTTCTAGGCTCTGGCTGATGTCAGCTTTGATGGTGTCCAGCCATCGTGTTCTTTGGTGGCCTGCTTTCCTTTTACAGCTAGCTCTTTCACACATAATTGCTTTTTTCAGTGGATTCCCCCACATGACATGGCCAAATTAAATGAGATGCAGTTTTGCTATTTTATATTACTCACCACAGCCATGTGAAGAAATTCTCCTGTATGGTTTTCCTACTAGTTCTCCCTGGGGGGGGGGGGAAATAAGAGTTTACTTTGACATTTTCCTTTCAGAGGGAAAGAGATTTGCAGAGAAAAACTCCTGGGTGAACTGGGCTGTTCTTGCACTCATGAGTGACACAAGGGCCAAGCGCTGTTTGTCTCTTTGTGTTCTTTTTTTCCGCTGTAGAATCCTCTTCCTGGGGGTCTGCCATGGGGTTGGCTTCCCATAATAAAATCTCAAGGAAAGATACAGAAATGAGGGGGCAGCAAAAAAAGGCTTTGGAGCAATGAGAAGATATACCTACAGTAGACAACCTCACAATGACATTTTCGTGTAAATCATCTCAGGAGAAATGGGAAGGAAACATTCACACTGCTAACATCGAATGTTCTTGCTTTGACACACGCCTTCTGAGAATACAGGTAGTGCTTGACTTACAACCATCCATTTAGTGACTGATCAAAGTTACAATGACATTAAAAAAGGTGACTTACAACCAGTAACTTGCATTTAGTAACATGGTTGTAAAGTGAATCTGGCTTCCCCATTGATTTTGCTTGTCAGGAGGTCTCAAAAGATGGTCACATAACCTCGGGACACTGCAACTGTCATAAATATGAACTAGCTGCCAAGAGTCCAAATTTTGATCAGGTGACCATGGGGATGCTGCAACGGTCGTAAGTGTGAAAAACAGTCATAAGTCTCTCTTTTCAGTGCTGTTGTTACTTCAAACGGTCACTAAACAAATGATTGTAAGTCAAGGACAACCTACATTGACTTCCCTTGTCCTACCACCATGATAAATTTGAGCAAAACCCAAATCTGCAGATGTTTCCTAACTGAAGACTCACCACATCTGTTGGACTACAGCACCTATCATTCACAATCAGCACCGCTATGGGAGGAAAAACAGGGGCATCTGGAGCAGGGTAAAAATAACCAAGATGGTTAAGCTCAACCATGTGAACCCAACTTGTCTCCACTTTTTTGATTGATCCCTGCAGATCTTCTGGAGGACAAGAGGCTACAAAATGACAGAGCTTCCTAAAGTTGGTTGAAGCACCACTGAAATTTAAAAGGAACTGTGGTTTCATCCATATCTGGTGACAATTCACCTCAAATATTGGAGGGGAAGGCTTAGAAATTTGGGGCAGGGGGAGGTAGGGCAGCTGAGGGAAGTAAACCCAGAGAGGGGAGGATGGATCCTCAGTGTCTCTCCCTCTAGGCCTAACCTAATCATGATCTCTCTGCTTTAATACTCTACCTAACACAGCACGCTTTTAAATAAAATATGCAAAGATTTCTCAAATTATTTCCTCAGGGCCTAGCATACTTCCTATCTTCTCTCGTGCATGTTAATCTGAAAAATGTAAATGCCAAAAGAAATACACACACCAGCAATCTGTTGAGATATGCCTATTTATTATGTTATTCCCCCTTTCTCCTTGAATGTATACACTCCCCCATTTCTGACATAAAAATAGCTTTTAAAAAATCTGGTTAAAAGCAGAAAATGTTCTGTTTTGTTATCTCGCTCCAGTTCTCTGTATTTAGAGGAAATGGTATTTCCTTGTGCGCATGTGAGTGTGCATTTGCATCCAATCTCTTTTAACCAACAGATCACAAAATGCCAGGCTTCAGATCACAGCCCTTTCTCTTAAGAGACTACATGAGGGTCCTGTAACAAAATGTTGCTGCATCAACCAGCCCTTAACAGAAGTACTTCGCTTCAAAGCTCAGTCTCAGTCTAATTTCTCTAACACTGCTCATGGATTTGCAGCCAGGCAGATTCCAAGAACTAGCAAAATGGTTTAATTTCATTCCCAGCTGTCCACACCTTTGCTAAAAAGCATCAAACTAGATTTCCCTCCCTGGTGCTGCTATGCAGGTCAGTTGAACTACACTTCCCATCTTTCATAGTCATGTCTCATTCCGCAAGTACTAACCAGCCCTAAATAAGCCAGGGTTTATTATCCGTATCTCTAACAACCCCAATATGGAACCCAAGCTAATTACTGAGCACTGCTCTGTTTCTTGACTTGTTTTTAGCAGATTTTAATGGTAAAACATATTATCAATAAAGGGTTATTAGTGATAAATTTCAAAATAGCATCAGCTTCCAGGGGCATTTTAACTTCCAAGATTTCTTATCTGCTCCACAGGCACCATCTCTGTCCGTCCGTCCGTCCGTCCGTCCGTCCGTCCATCCATCCATCCATCCAGTCTATCTATCTATCTGTCTGTCTGTCTGTCTGTCTGTCTGTCTGTCTGTCTGTCTGTCTATCAGTCTAGCAATCTAGCAATCTAGCAAATGTATACAGCTGCCCAGCTCACACATAGGTAACGTAACCAGGTGTCAGTGTGGAGTGAGGTGCCAGATGGGTTTTCCCTGAATGTGGCATGAGAGATGGTGGAGAAACTCAAACGAATGGAGGTAAGAGATGGAAAGAAAGTCAACTGGCAACATAGTTAAGAGATGGAAAGAAAGTCAACTGGCAACTTATCTTGCAAAAGGCAACTTGGCCTAGCTGCAACAAATGTGGGCACCACATTTGTGGTGCCAACAAATGTGCCAACAAATGTGGGCACCAAGAACCACCAAATGTGGAAAGAAGCATTTCAAGTTATTCAGAGCTACGGCCCCTTAATGTCCTCACTAAAAATAAGGGCTGGAAATTTCCAAAGTTTTGTATTTATCCCAGTTTAGCATTTAAAAAGTCCTTCCTGACATCACATATGTTTTTGCTTCCTTGATCTTGGCTAGTTGATTGGGTTACTACGTGGGACTCACACTCTTTTGAAAGAGCGATAATCTATATCCAAAACAGCCGGCCTGAAAGTGTTGCGGGGATGAAAGGACCCAGGGTGAGCCAGGGGTTCTCCTTCCTGCTTCATCCTGTCATCCCCCTTCACACTCAGGCTGAAAGGAGAAACACAAGTCTTGGCAATTCAAACTCTTCATTTTGGCTCCTTTGTGTCCTGGAGTGATTGCAGGGATCCACAAAGTATCTGAGACAGGAGAGAGACACTCAAGAGGAATACATCAGATGGAGTTGGCTGAGATTTTAGGTACAAGAGACCCAAGATAGCTAAGAGATGCAGAGGATTAATAATAANCAGGAAGTTTCTCCTTAGTTCTAGGTTGCTTCTCTCCTTGATTAGTTTCCATCCGTTGCTTCTTGTCCTGCCTTCAGGCGCTTTGGAGAATAGCTTGACTCCCTCTTCTTTGGGGCAGCCCCTGAGATACTGGAACACTGCTATCATGTCCCCCCTCGTCCTTCTCTTCATTAAACTAGACATACCCAATTCCAGCAGCAGTTCCTTATATGTTTTAGCCTCCAGTCCCCTAATCATCTTTGTTGCTCTCCTCTGTACTCTTTCTAGAGTCTCAGCATCTTTTTCACATTGTGGTGACCAAAACTGGATGCAGTATTCCAAGTGTGGCCTTACCAAGGCATTGTAAAGTGGTATTAACACTTCACATGATCTTGATTCTATCCCTCTGTTAATGCAGCCCAGCACTATGTTGGCCTTTTTGGCAGTTGCAGCACATGGCTGGCTCATATTTAGGTGATGGCCTTGAAGATGGAGAAGGTTGGCCTGGTGCCAGGTTTTCATTCTTTTTTTAAAAATTTTTTTTGCGCATTCAGTTTTATAGTTTCAATATGATTTTATATGGTGTTTTAACTTTTGATTGGGAGCTACCCAGAGTTGGCTATAAGATGGGCAATTATATAAATGTTTTAAATAAACCAACCTGGAACTAAGGAGAAATTTCCTGACAGTAAGAACAATTAATCAGAGGAACGACTTGCCTTCGGAAGCTGTGGGTGCTCCAGCACTGAAGGTTTTTAAAGAAAATATTGGACAGCCACTTGTCTGGAATGGTATAGGGCAGGGGTAGTCAACCTTGGCTCTTTTATGACTCATGGACTTCAACTCCCAGAATTCCTGAGCCAGCTGTGCTGGCTCAGGAATTCTGGGAGTTGAAGTCCATGAGTCATAAAAGAGCCAAGGTTGACTACCCCTGGTATAGGGTCTCCTGCTTTGGCAGGACTTTGGACTAGAAGACCTCCAAGGTCCCTTCCAACTCTTGTTATTCTGTATGCTGTAAATAAAAGAGTTCAATAACTTTTATATAAGCATCAACATAGCCTGCACTTATAGATGGGGGAAGGAATAAACCCAAGATTGCCCATCTGAATCTTCTTTGGTATAAGACAGGGGTAGGCAACCTTGGCTCTTTTATGACTCGTGGACTTCAACTCCCAGAATTCCTGGCTGGCTCAGGAATTCTGGGAGTTGAAGTCCATGAGTCATAAAAGAGCCAAGGTTGCCTACCCCTGGTATAAGAGAAGGGAGAGAAAACATCTGCCCAGGTTGTGGTTGTACCCTGTAACAATAAAGTTGAGTGCCAACAGTTCCTGTGGTATCTCTTTCCTGTCTTGGTCAATTTAGTCAGCCTTGGAAGGCACCCGACTGCATCTTCAACCCCATGACTGAGGGGGCCGCACAGATCATGTCCACAACAAAACATATGTTGGAAGAAAGGAAAAAAATAGTAACACTGGAAGAGCTTAATAAAAATGTAAGCTGTCTTCACACAAAGACCACATATTCCTTAAAAATGCTACATAGAACATATTCAACCCATGGTGAGATAGATAGCTTGATTTATCAACCTTTTATCCCACCACAATCACAAGGCTCACAGTCAATATTCTGCTTTTTTCAGAAAGTAGAAAAAGACCTGCTTTTATTCCCAAGTGCCAGTTGCTCATTTTCCTCTGAACATTTAGTGGCTTTCAAAGATGAAGCCTTGAAATTAGAATAGTAGATCCATGGTATCTCTTTCAGTCTGAGATTTGGGTGGCCTGGGTGTCTTTGGTTGTCAGGCACAAATAACCAGGAACATTCATGGAGTTTAACGCACAGAAGAGTTTATCATTGCTACCGATATACAAGAATCTGATCAACTAATGGTCAAAGCTAAAGCGGCACTATATAAGGGTCATGGAATTCATGGGGGTTAGACCTTGGTCTCTTATGGCAATGCAATGACTCCAAACTGATAACATGTTTAACTCCACCTTCCAGCTCAGCCTGTTCTTCTACAGTGGTATGGCAAAGTCAAGGTTAATGTATATTTAAAAAAATCATTATGTTAGATATGTCATGTTGAGAATATGAAATAGAGAATATGGAATATGAAATCCAGGTTATGCTCAGAAACACTTTTCTGGTTCTCAGCACAAAATGCATTTTATAGATGAGAAATAATAGGAAAATACAAATGGTAACTTTGGGGGGGGAAATTAAAATTTTGTCCTGGGGAATACAAAGTAAAATCAAGACAAGAACTGATAGCAGAGGGACATAGTTGCCAATGCTTTTCTTATTTAGAAAGTTATTATAGAGAGCCATGGTGGCGGAGTGGTTAGAATGCAATATTACAGGCTAATTCTGCCAACTGCCAGCAGTTCGATTCTCATCAGCTCAAGGTTGTCTCAGCTTTCCATCCTTCCGAGGTCGGTAAAATGAGGACCCAGATTGTTGGGGGCAAAAGGCTGACTCTGTAAACCGTTTAGAGAGGGTTGTAGAGCACTATGAAGTGGTATATAAGTCTAAGTGCTATTGCTATTAAAAAGACTTAAAGTAGGCCAAAGAGTGTATGGTTTTGAACACTGTAAGGTGGAGTTCGAAATGCAGTTGTGTACAAATGAAGAACACATAATTGCTCAAATGCATAAATCTCTATTGAAATTTGAAAGAGAAGAACAAGTGAAAGAATGCGTGATAAACTGGGCTAAAAAAATTGTATATAATACACAGGTGAAACAATGGGGCAATAGGCAGCGTTTCTCAACCTTAGCAGCTTTAAGATGTGTGGATTTCAACTCCCAGAATTCCCCAGACAGCACACTAGCTGAGGGATTATGGGAGTTAAAATTCACACATCTTAAAATTGTTAAGGTTGAGAAACTCTACAATAGAACCCCAGAATAATGCAGCATTCCAGTCTCTGGCCAATAGTTGCTGAGAAAACAAAGTTGTTGACCAATATCATTCTTCCTATCGCTTTCCTATAACTCTTTGTATTCATTTTTGCTTTGGTTTTTCTTTACACCTTGGATGCTTTTTGCAATCCAATATCTCAATAATGACAGTAACTCTTTAAAGGGGGAGAGGCGGGGGGGGGGGGAAAGCACATTCTTCTTTATTGCACTTTTTTTTTCCTTGCTAAAAGATGTCTGCAAGGGGAACTGCCAGTCTGAAAAATGATCCTTGCTTTCCCCCATTTTCTTGGTATTTTCCTTCTAGCTTGTGATAATCTGTTCAGGTAAAAAAAAAAAACCAGAAAGAAACTACAGGCACATTCATTAAATCTTTGTCTTTGACACCTCAGCTGGTTTGCAGCCCTGGGCCCCCTCCATTCCTTGTTTTCCTAATTTCTTTCTCTTTTTTTCTTTAAAAATTCCTTCCTTCCTTCTTTCCTTCCTCCCTCCCTCCCTCTTTCTTTTCCATTTCTAGGTTTGCCTGATTGGCAAACAGAAAGGCTGATGGAGAGTGGAAATCTGCAGCTGGTGTCAATAGATCATCTGGGTTTTCAGTCGTTTGTATATCAAATGTTGTGTGCAGCTCATTGTGTTGCCAGCAAGAAGACGTTTATCAGCAAAAAGAAAGGGGAAAAGAAAGGGAAAGTATATTTATATAAGATTTCCAGAGACCGATTTATCAATAGAAATGAAATTTAAGGGGAAACAATTGCTTAATTTACACAGCAATGCAACTCTTTTCGAGTTAGGAACCACAAATCTATCGTGCTGTTATAGCTACAGTGATACATATACAATCTTTATTATAAAGGAGAGTCCTTTATTTCAGAAAGCTATCCTTTAGATTTATTTCATTACTTACTTTCTTGGTTTTGCTCTTGAATTTTCTTTTGTAAAACAAAGTTAAAGCCTAAACATTTTTTATTCTCAGGAACTTTTTTCAGATTTGCCCCCTTTTCAGGTTTCTCCTTTTAATTTTTTTCTCAAGAAAATATGGTCATTGTAGTTATAGACCAGGGGTGTCACACTGCCAGCTCGTGGGCCGGATGCATCATGGCGANAGGCTGAAAGGAGAAACACAAGTCTTGGCAATTCAAACTCTTCATTTTGGCTCCTTTGTGTCCTGGAGTGATTGCAGGGATCCACAAAGTATCTGAGACAGGAGAGAGACACTCAAGAGGAATACATCAGATGGAGTTGGCTGAGATTTTAGGTACAAGAGACCCAAGATAGCTAAGAGATGCAGAGGATTAATAATAACAATAATAATAATAATAATAATAATAATAATAATAATAATAATAATAATAATAATAGTAGTAGTAGTAGTAGTAGTAGTAGTAGTAGTAGTAGTAGTAGTAGTAGTAGTAAAGTTGGAAGGGACCTTGAAGGTCATCTAGTCCAACCCCCTGCTCAGGCAGGAAACCCTATACCATTTCGGACAAATGGTTGTCCAGTCTCTTCTTAAAAACTTCCAGTGTTGGAGCCTTCACAGCTTCTGGAGGCAGGTTGTTCCACTGGTTAATTGTTCTAACTGTCAGGAAGTTTCTTCTTAGTTCCAGGTTGCTTCTCTCCTTGGTTAGTTTCCATCCGTTGCTTCTTGTCCTGCCTTCAGGCACTTTGGAGAATAGCTTGACTCCCTCTTCTTTGGGGCAGCCCCTGAGATACCGGAAGACTGCTATCATGTCCTCCCTTATCCTTCTCTTCCTTAAACTAGACATACCCAATTCCAGCAGCCTTTCCTTATATGCTTTAGCCTCCAGTCCCCTGATCATCTTTGTTGCTCTTCTCTGTACTCTTTCTAGAGTCTCAACATCTTTTTTACATCGTGGTGACCAAAACTGGATGCAGTATTCCAAGTGTGGCCTTACCAAGGCATTGTAAAGTGGTATTAATACTTCATGTGATCATGATTCTATCCCTCTGTTAATGCAGCCTAGCACTGTGTTGGCCTTTTTGGCAGCTGCAGCACACGGCTGGCTCCTATTTAGGTGATGGCCTTGAAGATGGAGAAGGTTGGCCTGGTGACAGGTTTTCATTCTTTTTAAAAAAATTTTTTAGCGCATTCAGTTTTATAGTTTTAATATGATTTTATATGGTGTTTTAACTTTTGATTGGGAGCTACGCAGAGTTGGCTATAAGATGGGCAATTATATAAATGTTTTAAATAAACCAACCTGGAACTAAGGAGAAATTTCCTGACAGTAAGAACAATTAATCAGAGGAACGACTTGCCTTCGGAAGCTGTGGGTGCTCCAGCACTGAAGGTTTTTAAAGAAAATATTGGACAGCCACTTGTCTGGAATGGTATAGGGCAGGGGTAGTCAACCTTGGCTCTTTTATGACTCGTGGACTTCAACTCCCAGAATTCCTGAGCCAGCACAGCTGGCTCAGGAATTCTGGGAGTTGAAGTCCATGAGTCATAAAAGAGCCAAGGTTGACTACCCCTGGTATAGGGTCTCCTGCTTTGGCAGGACTTTGGACTAGAAGACCTCCAAGGTCCCTTCCAACTCTTGTTATTCTGCATGCTGTAAATGAAAGAGTTCAATAACTTTTATATAAGCATCAACATAGCCTGCACTTATAGATGGGGGTAAGGAATAAACCCAAGATTGCCCATCTGAATCTTCTTTGGTATAAGACAGGGGTAGGCAACCTTGGCTCTTTTATGACTCGTGGACTTCAACTCCCAGAATTCCTGGCTGGCTCAGGAATTCTGGGAGTTGAAGTCCACGAGTCATAAAAGAGCCAAGGTTGCCTACCCCTGGTATAAGAGAAGGGAGAGAAAACATCTGCCCAGGTTGTGGTTGTACCCTGTAACAATAAAGTTGAGTGCCAACAGTTCCTGTGGTATCTCTTTCCTGTCTTGGTCAATTTAGTCAGCCTTGGAAGGCACCCGACTGCATCTTCAACCCCATGACTGAGGGGTCCTCACAGATCATGTCCACAACAAAACATATGTTGGGAGAAAGGAAAAAATAGTAACACTGGAAGAGATTAATAAAAATGTAAGCTGTCTTCACACAATGATCTAGGGAGGCTATAAAGATCACATATTCCTTAAAAATGCTACTTAGAACATATTCATCCCATGGTGAGATAGATAGCTTGATTTATCAACCTTCTATCCCACAATCACAAGACTCACTCAATATTCTGCTTTTTTCAGAAAGTAGAAAATGACCTGCTTTTATTCCCAAGTGCCAGTTGCTCATTTTCCTCTGAACATTTAGTGGCTTTCAAAGATGAAGCCTTGAAATTAGAATAGTAGATCCATGGTATCTCTTTCAGTCTGAGATTTGGGTGGCCTGGGTGTCTTTGGTTGTCAGGCACAAATAACCAGGAACATTCATGGAGTTCAACGCACAGAAGAGTTTATCATTGCTACCGATATACAAGAATCTGATCAACTAATGGTCAAAGCTAAAGCGGCACTATATAAGGGTCATGGAATTCATGGGGGTTAGACCTTGGTCTCTTGTGGCAATGCAATGACTCCAAACTGATAACATGTTTAACTCCACCTTCCAGCTCAGCCTGTTCTTCTACAGTGGTATGGCAAAGTCAAGGTTAATGTATATTTAAAAAATCATTATGTTAGATATGTCATGTTGAGAATATGAAATAGAGAATATGGAATATGAAATCCAGGTTATGCTCAGAAACACTTTTCTGGTTCTCAGCACAACATGCATTTTATAGATGAGAAATAATAGGAAAATACAAATGGTAACTTTTGGGGGGAAATTAAAATTTTGTCCTGGGGAATACAAAGTAAAATCAAGACAAGAACTGATAGCAGAGGGACATAATTGCCAATGCTTTTCTTATTTAGAAAGTTATTATAGAGAGCCGTGGTGGCGGAGTGGTTAGAATGAAATATTGCAGGCTAATTCTGCCAACTGCCAGCAGTTCGATTTTCACCGGCTCAAGGTTGACTCAGCTTTCCATCCTTCCAAGATTGGTAAAATGAGGACCCAGATTGTTGGGGGCAAAAGGCTGACTCTGTAAACCGTTTACAGAGGGTTGTAGAGTACTATGAAGTGGTATATAAGTCTAAGTGCTATTGCTATTAAAAAGACTTAAAGTAGGCCAAAGAGTGTATGGTTTTGAACACTGTAAGGTGGAGTTCGAAATGCAGTTGTGTACAAATGAAGAACACGTGATTGCTCAAATGCATAAATCTCTATTGAAATTTGAAAGAGAAGAACAAGTGAAAGAATGCATGATAAACTGGGCTAAAAAAATTGTATATAATACACAGGTGAAACAATGGGGCAATAGGCAGCGTTTCTCAACCTTAGCAGCTTTAAGATGTGTGGATTTCAACTCCCAGAATTCCCCAGACAGCACACTAGCTGAGGGATTATGGGAGTTAAAATTCACACATCTTAAAATTGTTAAGGTTGAGAAACTCTGCAATAGAACCCCAGAATAATGCAGCATTCCAGTCTCTGGCCAATAGTTGCTGAGAAAACAAAGTTGTTGACCAATGTCATTCTTCCTATCACTTTCAAATAACTCTTTGTATTCATTTTTGCTTTGGTTTTTCTTTACACCTTGGATGCTTTTTGCAATCCAATATCTCAATAATGACAGTAACTCTTTAAAGGGGGAGAGGCATGGGAGGGGGGAAGCACATTCTTCTGCATTGCACTTTTTTTTCCTTGCTAAAAGATGTCTGCAAGGGGAACTGCCAGTCTGAAAAATGATCCTTGCTTTCCCCCATTTTCTTGGTATTTTCCTTCTAGCTTGTGATAATCTGTTCAGGTAAAAAAAAAAAAAAAAACTGCAGGCACATTCATTAAATCTTTGTCTTTGACACCTCAGCTGGTTTGCAGCCCTGGGCCCCCTCCATTCCTTGTTTTCCTAATTTCTTTCTCTTTTTTTCTTTAAAAATTCCTTCCTTCCTTCCTTCTTTCTTTCCTCCCTCCCTCCCTCCCTCTTTCTTTTCCATTTCTAGGTTTGCCTGATTGGCAAACAGAAAGGCTGATGGAGAGGGAAAATCTGCAGCTGGTGTCAATAGATCATCTGGGTTTTCAGTCGTTTGTGTATCAAATGTTGTGTGCAGCTCATTGTGTTGCCAGCAAGAAGACATTTATCAGCAAAAAGAAAGGGGAAACGAAAGGGAAAGTATATTTATATAAGATTTCCAGAGACCGATTTATCAATAGAAATGAAATTTAAGGGGAAACAGTTGCTTAATTTACACAGCAATGTAACTCTTTTCGAGTTAGGGACCACAAATTTATAGTGCTGTTATAGCTACAGTGATACATATACAATCTTTATTATAAAGGGGAGTCCTTTATTTCAGAAAGCTATCCTTTAGATTTATTTCATTACTTTGAAAGAACCAAAACGAGAACTTAAAAGAAAACATTTTGTTTCAATTTCGGATTTGTAAAAAATAAGAGTCCTTGAAAAAAGTCTAAACGGGGGAAAAGTCCAAAGAGGAAAATTAAAAAAAGAGTTCTTTTATACCAGTAACATCAATATCTGGTCCCCACAGTGTGACGGTCGAGCACCCGGCCTACGTAGTACCGCTAACTGCGCCCTCCCCATTGCCGGCAATGGAAAAAAAAAGTCACGATACGTCGCAACACGTCAGGTGACGTTGCGAGTTTGACACCCCGTTATAGACCATCACTGTGACAGCTGCCTGAATCTCTTAGCACACGCTCAAACTTGTCTTCCTGACATGCTTTCCCTGCTTTTATAATCTTGGTAGTCCTTGACCTACAACCTTTCGCTTAGTGACCGTTCAAAGTTACAATGGCACTGAAAAAAGTGACGTGACCATTTTTCACATGACCGTTGCAGCATCCCCACGGTCATGTGATCAAAATTCAGATGCTTGGCAACTGGCTCATATTTATGACCAGGGTCATATGATCTCTCTTTGCGACTTTCTGACAAGCAAAGTCAATGGGGAAGCCATTGACAACTTTAAGACTTTAAGCATATAAGGAACGGCTGCTGGAATTGGGTATGTCTAGTTTAACGAAGAGAAGGATGAGGGGGGACAGGATAGCAGTCTTCCAATATCTCAGGGGCTGCCCCAAAGAAGAGGGAGTCAAGCTATTCTCCAAGGCGCCTGAAGGCAGGACGAGAAGCAACGGATGGAAACTAATCAAGGAGAGAAGCAACCTAGAACTAAGGAGAAACTTCCTGACAGTGAGAACAATTAACCAGTGGAACAACCTGCCTCCAGAAGCGGTGAATGCTCCAACACTGGAAGTTTTTAAGAAGAGACTGGACAGCCATTTGTCTGAAATGGTATAGGGTTTTCTGCCTGAGCAGGGGGTTGGACTAGATGACCTCCAAGGTCCCTTCCAACTTTACTATTATTATTATTATTATTATTATTATTATTATTATTATTATTATTATTACTACTACTACTACTACTACTACTACTACTACTACTTCTTGGGGAGTTCAGCTTCCAGAATTCCTCAGCCAGCTATGCTGGCTGAGGAATTCTGGGAGCTGAAGTCCACAAGTCTTAAAGTTGTCAAGGTTGCAGACCCCTATTCTAGCAAGATTGCCTTGTGTCCCACAATTCATGGCGGAGCACCTGGAAGTCGGGAGACCTTTGGAGGTGAAACCATCTCTGTGCCCTGTGATGCTGTGAATTCCTGCCGAGTTTTGTTCGCAGGAGAGGCACACCGCCCGATGCCCTGCTCTGAATTAATTATCTGCTGACACGATTTCGCTTCTCTCCCTCTTTGTGTTATTTTAATTAACAGAGCCCTCCTCCGAGCAAGCCAGCTGTCATATAAATTGTAAAACTGTCAGTGTGTACAGGAACTTAACTGGGATGGTTCTTTCCCCCCCTCTCCTCATTTGTAAACTTTAAGTAAAGTGTGAAAATTGGTCATGGGGATGCGTGAGGAAAGGAAGCAGGCTAATAATAAATAAAAGTGACTCCTTCTAAGTCAAGGTTGCTCAACCTCAGCAGTGTGAAGAGATGTGGACTGCAAACCCAGTTAGCTGGGGAATTCTGGGAGTTGCAATCCACGCTTCTTCACCTTGCTGAGGTTGAGAAACGCTCTTCTAGGTTGTTGGGGAAGGGCCATAATTTAAAAGGAAGAAACCAAGCATAGGCCTCCCTGGAAAGAGGATCTAGGGAGCAGGTGATGAGAAGACTCTTCATCTCTTGGAGACTAAATAAAATATACCTGCCCCTCCCATTCAAGCGCAATTCCCAGAATTCTCTTAGTAGCATATTCCTTGACAAGAATTCAGGGAATTGTGTATCTGAAACGCCAAGCTTGAAAAAATCTAAACAATGCCTTGGTAAGGCCACACTTGGAATACTGCATCCAGTTTTGGTCACCACGATGTAAAAAAGATGCTGAGACTCTAGAAAGGATACAGAGGAGAGCAACAAAGATGATTAGGGGACTGGAGGCTAAAACATACGAGGAACGGTTGCTGGAATTGGGTATGTCTAGTTTAATGAAGAGAAGGACGAAAGGGGACATGATAGCAGTCTTCCAATATCTCAGGGGCTGCCCCAAAGAAGAGGGAGTCAAGCTATTCTCCAAAGCGCCTGAAGGCAGGACAAGAAGCAACGGGTGGAAGCTAACCAAAGAGAGAAGCAACCTAGAACTAAGGAGAAACTTTCTGACAGTTAGAACAATTAACCAATGGAACAACCTGCCTCCAGAAGCTCTGAATGCTCCAACACTGGAAGTTTTTAAGAAGAGACTGGACAGCCATTTGTCCGAAATGGTGTAGGGTTTCCTGCCTGAGCAGGGGGTTGGACCCTTATTATTATTATTATTATAAATAATTGCACTGCTTGTCAGAATGTTTCCATAGTCAGTTTAGGGTGATGACAAAGACCTATAAAGCCCCTTATGACATGGGGCCTGATTCTTTTCCTGATTACATCTAACACCCCATTAAGAGATAAAAAATAAATAAAACAAAATGTAAGGGAAGAAAAATGCCATGAATATACAAGATGGATTTTGACTCTGTGTCATTGGGAGCTTATTATATTTCGCATCACCATTAGTCCTAAAGACCTCACATAAAATCAGTCCAGATTAAAAGTAGATTTGGTGAGGAAAACAGTCCTTTCTCTGCCCTAAAGCCAAAAAATGCCTAATTCACAATGTTATTTTGTGTCATGGCATTCTTATACTCATTCAGGTTAAGGAACAATTTTACTCAATGTTTTTAGGTTAGAAGGACCTTCAAGAGTTGATGCTTTCTGACCATCATGCAGAGCCAGCCCTACAAATGTTTGCCCTCTATTGAAATCAAAAAATGTTTTCCTTGGATGGTCTCAAATATGTCCATATGGGGATCAATTGTGGTATTTATGTTAAGTGGAATCATATGTTTTTGTTTAAAGGCAGCAGATGCTGACTAAGGGTCTGTGTGTCTGTATATCAGAATACCACATGGTTGAAGTTCAGGCAAGGATATGTAGGGGAACATCTTGTTTCTTGCATTTTTTCCACATACTATCATGTTTTGGATTCATGCTATTCTTATCTAGTATAGAATTTGACTCCATGTTCCTGTCTATCATAACTGGGCATTTAATTGCATTAAAGAAACACTTTCACACCAATTCTGTGTTGCCCAAAATGATACTTCTATTGATGTCATTTCTGGATTGTAATTGGAAAAAAGACAACACAAATACAGAAGAGGCAACAAGATCCTGATGTGATTCCTAGTTGTAGGATGAATAGGACCACACATAGTTCATCTAGTCCAGCACTTTTTCCCCGTGGTGACCAGCTACATACCTTTGGGAAGCTGACAAGTCATGAGTATCATGGAACAACCCAATCCATGTTCTTAACAAATTGAATGAGAAGGCATTTTGCTGAGGATTTTTTTTATTAGAGATCCTATGTAGTCACAATAATTAAATGCCATTGATATAATTATGCTTCTGGAATCTGTCTCAACTACGTCAATGGACGCCAATGTTTTGTGGGTATTTACTATTTTTTAAAAATTTATGTTTAGATGGTAACTTTGCTCAGGAAGCTTGATGCCCACGGGAAGGATCCCTATTTGCTTTATTATAGGCTGGCTGAGAGAAGGTGACTTGTCCCAACTCAGAAAGGGTCCTCTTTAATTGAATCAGGATTTAAACTTGGGTTTCCTAGTCCCACTTCTTAACCAGTCCAACACCTTTCAACCAAATCTACCCTTCAGTAACTTAAAATCATTTGATTTAGTCTTATCCTCTTGGGCGCCTGAGAATTTATGCTTGCTATCTTTCATGTCTTCTCCTTCTCTTGGTTATGGTGCTCATTTCCACTCCATCTCCATCTCTTCTGAAGTTGTGTAGCTCTATTTAAGACCAATTCAGAGGCGACCACCTGATCCTGAAGCAACATCACTTGTTCTGGTCTTCAGAAATTGTGAGTGGTGCTGTCCAAGGTGCTGCCTGTTCTCTGAACTCTTGACTTGGCAGAATCTAGATCAGTGGTTCTCAGCCTCAGCGACTTTCAGATGGGTGGACTTCAACTCCCAGCATTCCCCAACTACTTCACCCATCTTAAAGTAGCTGAGGTTGAGAAATAGTGATCTAGACTGTGCCCACACCTTCTTGTTCTTGTTGGAATAACAATATAGTATTTGTTCCTTAAACCGCTTCTATCTGTTCCCCATATCATTGATGGCAACCATAGAGTAGAAGTTATACAATAGGAATCGTTTTAATAATTCAACCAGCAATACACAACACACACACAGAATGAGTGTGTGAGAATGTGTGTGTGTGTGTGTGTGTGTGTGTTTGATTTTAGAATAGATATTTATTGTGATTTTTATTATCGCCTGTTCAACGCCCTGAGTCCCGTAAGGGAGATAGGGCGGTATACAAATCTAAATAAACATAAACATAAACAGAGAGAGAGAGAGAGAGAGAGAGAGGGAGAGAGAGAGAGAGAGAGAGAGAGAGAGAGAGACATGCATAGCTGGAAATGGCACAGTCCAAAGTCCAAGATAAGTGTAACTCTGCTTTTTTTGAAAATATATATATCTAGAATAAAATATACCCAACGTTTTTGCTAATTGTTGAGAAACAAACAATACCATTCTTGTGATGCCAAAGAAGGTGTGGATGGATGCAGGAATCCAAATTAGGAATTTGATAGCCATACTGGCAACTTCTTAACTTTAAATTCTTGCACATGTTTGGGCCTGCAGTTGGAAGTGAAGAAGTGGAATTCTTTCTTTTGCAAGGCAGCCTGCATTTAGAGACTTTGTCACTGTGATGGAGCAATTAACTTCCCGCTGGCCTTCTTTAGTGCTTCGGTTCTTTTTAGCTTCTGGGCCATTTCCTCCATCTTTCTCTGCAAATTTGACATGGCAGATTTTGTGCAAGTGATGAGAGCAATAAAATGAAAGGTGGGTGGGTGGGTGGGTGGAGAGAGAGCATGAATGCATCACAGGGAAAGAAGCAGGACATGAAATGCATTTATGCCCCTGAGTATGGATGAGCGATAAGACAGGATTTTCAGAAGGCAGAGGTGGAAACCAAGAGGATTTTAAAAGAGGTGTTATGCAAAGCTACTCAGTAAGGATCAAGCTGTTCTTCATCTTCTCCTCTGAGTGGTGTGAGAAGGACCCGACTAAGACTCGGATGAAGAACGGATTAAATTATTATATTAATGATAACCCGATCTTTGGTCCTCTTATACTCAGAAGAGGACGGAATCTGTACTTCCGTTGACCTACTGGAACCCGGTCAGTGTGTGTGAGTTGAGATCCTCCCTCCCTTACTGTTCGGTAAAGACTATAGAACGGTTCTTTTGTCCAGGGATTAGTCCAGGCCAGTAGTGGCGAACCTACGGCACAGGTGCCAGAGGCGGCACTCAGAGCCCTCTCTGTGGGCACGCGCACCGTCGCCCCAGTCCTAGGCCTTCAGCTGGGTTTTATAAAACCTTTTCGCTTTAGGCCTCCGCCGCCGTGTACAAAAAAAAAAGGTTCAATCAATCAGTCAATTTCAACTTCTCGCGGGGGGAAAAAAAGATCTTGCAAAGTTGGAATTGATTGATTAAGCTTTTTAGTCCCACCCAGTCTGCTGTTACCACCGCAGCCACGCCCATCCAATGGGCCAAGCCCAGCCAATTGCCCACAACCACCCGGCACCCGACAATGCATAAGTGGGTTTTGGGTTGCAGTTTGGGCACTCGGTCTCTAAAAGGTTCGCCATCACTGGTCCAGGCAATCACCAGAACTTGACATGGATTCAAAGGCAATAATTATTGCCTAAATAACTCAACAGTAGTGCCTGTGAGAGGGATCTAAGTGTCCTGGTGGACCACCACTTAAGTAAGAGCCAGCAGTGTCCTGCAGCCAATGCAGTCCTAGGCTGCATCAAAAGAGGGATAGCATCAAGATCATGAGAAATGGAAGTGCAGCTCTATACTGCACTAGTGAAGCCAGGTTTAGAATACGGCATCCTGTTCCGGTCAGCACAATACAAAAAAAGATGCTGAGGCCCTAGGAAAAATGTAAAAATCAGCAACAAAGACCATAAGGGGTCTGGAGGCTAAATCGTTTGATGAATGTCTAAGGGAACTAGGTACCTTTAGCCTAACAAAGAGAAGGCTTAGGGGCGACACGATAGCCATCTTCCAATACTTGAAAGGCTGTCACAAAGAAGAGGCCATTGATTTATTCTCCAAAGCACCTGAGGGCAGGACAAGAAGCAATGGCTGGAAGCTAGTCAGAGAGAGAGATCCAACCTAGAAATAAGGAGGAATTTCCTGACAGTGAGAATGTTTAATCAGTGGAACAGCTTGCCTCTTGAAGTTGTGGGTGTTCCATTGCTGAGGTTTCCAAGAAAAGATTAGACAACCATTTGTCCAGCATGGTATATAGCAGTGATGGCGAACCTTTTAGAGACTGAGTGCCCAAACTGAAACCCAAAACCCACTTATGCATCGTTGAGTGCCAGGTGGGTGTGGCCCATTGGGTGGGCGTGGCCAATTGGCTGGGTGTGACTGCGATGGTAACGGCAGACTGGGTGGGACTAAAAAGTTCAATCAATCAATTCCAACTTTGCAAGATCTTTTTTTTCTCCGCGAGAAGTTGAAATTGACTGATTGATTGAATCTTTTTTTTGTTGCACACAGCGAGCGGCAGAGGCCTAAAATGAAAAGGTTTTATAAAACCCAGCTGAAGGCCTAGGACTAGGGCGATGGCGCATGTGCCCACAGAGAGGGCTCTGAGTGCCGCCTCTGGCACCCGTGCCATAGGTTCACCACCACTGGCATAGGGTCTCCTGCTTGAGCAGGGGGTTGGACTAGAAGACCTCCAAGTTCCCTTCCAACCGTATGATTTTATGATGCTAATATTGAGAATAAGAATAAAACTTGATTAAACTTGTATGCTGCCTGGCTCTCAATGATGCTGGATTTCCAGGACATATAATTGTAAGCAGGTTTCCCTAGAACAGGAGTAGGCAACCTTGGCTCTTTTATGACTTGTGGACTTCAACTCCTAGAATTCCTGAGTCAGCATGGCTGGTTCAAGAATTCTGGGTATTGAAGTCCACAAGTCATAAAAGAGCCAGGGTTGCCTACCCCTGCCCTAGAACAATGGTCCCCAACCTTTCCAGCTTAGCAGCCTGGTGTGGAGGGGTGGGTGGATGGTTTTGCATGAGTGGCAGGTGTACGCACCCCCCACTTGCACAAATGGAGCATCACACCTGAGTGTACTCACCCACCGCTGGTGCAAGTGGAGCTGCACAAGTGTGCGTGCCCACCTGCTGCTTACATGGCCTGGTTCCAACCGGGCCATGACCTGGTAGTGGGTTGCAGCCCAGGGGTTGGGGACCCCTGCCCTAGAAGAGATGTTTAGATTGTTGGCTTCTTCTATAATGTAGCCCTACACGTAGTTCAAAGTAGGGTCTTTGCCAGACACTAGCCATGGATCACGGGCTACAAAGAGAAATAATGTGATGTTATATGCAATAACTTCCTTAATCATATGGAGATGTATCCAAATCAAAGCACCGATTATGTTAGGCTATGAAGCTGGCATCCCTTTATCACATCTGTACTTTTCCTTCCCTTTTCCCTCTGCCCTCCCTGTCATCTCAGGTTGAGCTGGAATGGCAACGTGTGGGCCCAAGGCTGAAAGGGCAGGAAGGTTGAAACATCACATTCATTTTCAAGGAAAAGACCCTTGTTATCTTTGGGAAGTCTCCACATCAAGCTAAAACATCCTTGGCAATGCCTTAGAGCTGGATTGAATCCAGCTGTTTGCCATACCAAAGCAATGTTTTTGCTCCTCAGGGTTCATCCTTCATCTTTGACCCCATCTGGTTGCTTTAATGTATTGAGGCTTCTAATTAACATGATTTGGAAGTTAATTGTGATGATCTTTCAATCTCATTTAGATTTTCAGTTAGAGCAAGGCACTCTTGATGAGCTGCTGGGAAGCAGTGTTTCATCTGTGTAGAACGTGGCATGAGTGTCTGTTAGGATTCAAGTTGAGAGTCCTAGATGTCCTTTCAGATAATAATAATAGTAATAGTAATAGTAATAGTAATAGTAATAGTAATAGTAATAGTAATAATAATAATAATAATAATTGGACTAGATGACCTCCAAGGTCCCTTCCAACTTTATTATTATTATTATTATTATTATTATTATTATTATTATTATTATTATTATTATTATTATTATTATTATCATCATCATCATCATCATCATCATCATCATCATCATCATCATCATTATTATTATTATAAGCGCCTTAGGTGCAATCCCAAAACAACTGGAGCACCACTTGAATGCCATTGGCATTGACAAATTCGCCATTAGTCAATTGCAAAAGGTGGCCTTACTAGGAACTGCTTCCATTCTGCGACGATATCTGTAATACCATCAAACATCCACATCTGCCTATCCCAGGTCCTTGGGAAGGACTCGATAGGTAGACAAAAATGCCAAATCCAGTCTGAACATCTGGCTGACTGTGCGAGGATTAATAATAATAATAATAATAATAATAATAATAATAATAATAATAATAATAATAATAATAATAACAATAACAACAACAACAATAATAATAGTAATTGGAGGTCTTCTAGTCCAACCCCCCTGCTCAGGCAGGAAACCCTATACCATTTCAGACAAATGGCTGTCCAGTCTCTTCTTAAAAACTTCCAGTGTTGGAGCATTCACTGCTTCCAACTCTGTTATTCTATTCCAGTGGTGGCGAACCTATGGCACGGGTGCCAGAGGCGGCACTCAGAGCCCTCTCTGTGGGCACACGTGCCATTGCCCCAGTCCTAGGCCTTCAGCTGGGTTTTATAAAACCTTTTCACTTTAAGCCTCTGCCGCTGTGTGCAAAAAAAAAAAAAAGGTTCAATCAGTCAATTTCAACTTCTCACGGAAAAAAAAAGATCTTGCAAAGTTGGAATTGATTGAACTTTTTAGTCCCACCCAGTCTGCCGTTACCACTGCAGCCATGCCCACCCAATGGGCCACGCCCACCCAACTGGCCACACCCAGCCAATGGGCCACACCCACCCAGCACTCGACGATGCATAAGTAGGTTTTGGGTTACAGTTTGGGCACTCGGTCTCTAAAAGGTTCGCCATCACTGTTCTATTCTATTCTATTCTATTCTATTCTATTCTATTCTATTCTATTCTAAAATTTTCAGAGGAAAATGTATCTTGATTTAGATACCTATTACATGGAATTTGAAAACTGGACAATGTAAATGGATTCTCTGTGTCCTTACTATGACAAAAGACTAATGATGCAGTGTTGGAAAGATAAATATATGACCCCAGTTATTCAGTGGATTAAAGACCTGATTATACTTGTCAGCTCTGAGTAAATTACCTAAAGACGTAATTTTGTACCGGTAGTTCTCAACTTACAATCATTCATTTAGTGACTGTTCAAAGTTACAGTGGCACTGAAAGTAACTTACAGCTAATTCTCACAGTTACAACTGTCACAGCATCCCCGCGGTCAGGTCATCAGAATCTGGGTACTTTGGAATAAGCAAGTGCAATGTTGTTGTTAGTTGCGAAATCGTGTCCGACCTATCGTAGCCCCATGGACAATGTTTCAACTTCAGGATCTGGCCTTGATCTCCTCTAGGACTAACCAGTTTGATCGCCTTGCAGTCCAGGGGACTCGCAGGAGTCTTCTCCAGCACCAGAGTTCAAAGGCCTCCATTCTTTGGCGCTCAGCCTTTCTTAGGGTCCAACTTTCACAGCCATACATTGCAACTGGGAAAACCATGGCCTTGACTATACACACTTTTGTTGGCAGGGTGATGTCTCTGCTTTTTAGTATGCTGTCTAGATTTGCCATAGCTTTCCTCCCCAGGAGCAAGCGTCTTTTAATTTCTTGACTGCAGTCCCCATCTCTGGTTATCTTGGATCCTAGGAAGATAAAATCTGTCACTACCTCCATTTCTTCCCCATCTATTTGCCAGGAATGTTAGGTGAGGGTCAAATGGATAGCAAAATGGTCCTGGAGTATTACAAAATACAAGTCTTGCCATATCTTCCTGAGACATCACTCAAGATTATGCTGAAAATGATATGATCAGTGTAATAATATTGTTGGATTGTCCCTAATTAGTTCCTCTCTAATTATATTTTGTACCTCGGAGAAATCTTTTAAACAGCATGGCATTGTCTGAAGGGCTTTGTGCTTTGGACAGCTAGGAAATGAAATGGAAAAAAGAAATGTGTGGGATATTTGGAAACTTGGGGGCAAAGGTTTTTTTTTCCAATCTGACAGTTTGGTGCAGACGATTGGATGGTGCCCAGCCAAAGAAGAAAATAACATATTACAAATAAAGATAACCAGAAAAATACCAAAGTCCTTTCCCAGAATATTTTAGGCTTCTCCAAAGAGTTAGATCGTCCCATAATATGTCCAAAAATGTGATAATTTGAGCCTGGTCATTTCTGCCTCGAGTGAGAATTCTGAGTTGATTTGTCTGATGATTGATTGGTTTGTTTTCTTGATGTTCCACAATATTCTCAGGAGTCTTCTTCAATGGCAAAATTCAAAAGCATCAATATTATTTCTATTGATATCTTCAAAATCCAACTTTTACTTCCATAAAGTGTCGCATTAATGCCCTATTCTGATTTTTCTTGATATAGATATTTCATGGCATCTGTCTATCTTTTCCAATGACTTCACTGTTCTGTAGCATATTTGTTACTTTACTGTCAACAATCCTACAGAGTAGATAATCTTAATATATATACAAATAATCGTATTAAATTGCCTAGGAAGGAACCTGAAGTTGGATTATAAATAATGTCTTTGCTGCACCCAAGTAATAATTTTAAATCATATTACATAAAAATAATTCCCAGAAAGATCATAATAATGTAGTGATGGGAGGAATAGAAATTTACAAACTTTTGCTTAGTTCTAGATGTAATCATATGACTGGATTCGTGTTAAGATATTTCCCAGTCTCCGAGATATGGATTTGTAGCTTTAGCCTGCCCTTTTAAGTAGTAAACTTAACCAGGCTAAATTCAATATTATCCTTATTATAAGATGACTATGGAGAAAAATTAACCTGGTGCAATAAGGCAGCTGTTTTCAGAACTCATATTTTGGATACTTTGAAATGTACCTGAGTCGGGGGGGGTTGGTTTTGTTCTGAATTAAATGAACCCATTTTATTATTAATGCAAATAATGAATATTGGGAGAAATGAATATCAGTGCCTAATTATTTTCTTATACTGAGAGGATAGAAATCCTTTCCAATATCGTTGCAGCCTGATTATCTACAATATGAGATTATATTAGCCTTTCTTCTCTCCCACCTTCAACTGCCATCTTAGTGAAAGGGGAGAAAAAAAGCCTAGAATAATAATTAAAAGATGCCTAGAAACGCTCTTGGAAGAGCATAAATTCTGAAGATGAAAGTAAATTATTAAAATAATTAAATACTTCAAGTTGACAAGCAGAGGCAGAATCTTGCCAACGGACATTTGTCAGTAATTAGTTAATTAATCCTAACACAAATTATAAGCCATAACAAACCAGTCAGGCTGAACACAGCCGGCTGTTCAGAATTAAACTTAGGAAAGGAGAAAAGGAGAGGGAGAAAGGGAGGGGAAAAAAGAAGAAAAAGTTTGCAAGTTTCTGGCTAATGGAATGAAGGTAGTGTACTATATCCATTTTTTGTTAAGTGTGAGGTGGCAAATGAATTCCTGGAGAGAAATCACAATGGACGCTTTATTTTATTAATTCTTATTTATTTAATTTGCGCACCACCAAATCCAGTTGTATTCTTGGTAAGTCACACAAGGGCAATTAAAGCCTCCACAATTTACCATTACAATATCAACAATGCAATATCTGCAGTATTGCTGTAAAACTAAAACATTCACACTCGTCAAAATCAATAGACAGCCACATACATGTTCTCATAAAACAATTAAACTAACAATGATAATTAGTTTAATGACCTCAATAACATCCACCCAGAATAATCTCATGATTACATGCAAGATGATACTCCACCATTATTTCAGCATATAGGAAACAGCCTCTGGCCCCAACCTGCAAAAAAGACCTTTTGCATCTGAAGACTTATGATCATCGATGTGTAATGTGTGGTGGAAATCAGTACCCTTTGCACAACCTGTGAAATTTTTTCTCTACGGGCTTCTGAAAACCAAGGTACTTCGGGTATGTTTGAACCTAACACTGGGAGTTTGTAGAGTCACAGTAAAAGTTAAAAGTTCACCATTGAGAATTGCACTATCCTTTCACTTTCATATTTTACGTGTTGACTGTACTGAGCTTCTTAATTAATAATAATAATAATAAAGTTGGAAGGGACCTTGGAGGTCATCAAGTCCAACCCCCTGCTCAGGCAGGTAACCCTACACCATTTCAGACAAATAGCTGTTCAGTTTCTTCTTAAAAACTTCCAGTGTTGGAGCATTCACCGCTTCTGGAGGCAGGTTGTTCCACTGGTTAATTGTTAATTAAATTAACTCTAGTGCCACAGATTGTCCTCAAGCACAATTGGGACCAGAATTGCCATTGCTAAGCAAGGCAGTTGTAAAATGAATCATATCTGATTTTACTTTCTTTTTGGCCACCGTGGTTAAGTGAATCGTTGCAGTCGTTAAATGAAACATGAGGTCATTAAGTGAATCCGGTTTCCCTCATTGACTTTGCTCGTTCAGAAACTGGGAAGGTTACAAACGGCAACAACATGATCCTCAGACAACCATCATGAATATAGGCCAATTGCCAAGCACCCACATTTTGATCACGTGACCGTGGGGATGCCACAACATTTGCAAGTGAAAGGACAGTTCATAAGTCACTTTTTTCAGTGCCATTGTAACTTTGAATGGTCACTAAACGAAAGGTAGTAAGTTGATTATTTTTAAAGACCTGCATGGCTTAGAGCAGTGATGGTGAACCTTTTAGAGACCGAGTGCCCAAAACCCACCCCCCGCCCCCACTCTACCTCCCACCCTGCCTGCTCTGCCCCTGCCCACCCGCAGGGCCACGCACCGTCTCCATGGCCCACCGCAGCAGATTGCCCAGGCAGCCCTGCAGCACCATGGCACCACGCCCTGCAGCACCATGGCACCACGCCCTCCGCCCACACCCCGCAGCATCATCTGCACGCTATGGGGCGCAAGGGCAGAGTCTTGTCCCTGCTGCCTGGCTATGTCCTTGGCTGCGCTGCTCCGTGCGGGCTGCGCGCTGGGGGTGACTCTCCTCCAGGGGGGCTGCTGGTGAGGAGGGGGCCGTGGGGGGAGGCGGGGCTGGGGCAACGGTGCACGTGCCCACAGAGAGGGCTCCGAGTGCCGCCTCTGGCACGTGTGCCATAGGTTCGCCACCACTGGCTTAGAGCCTAATTATCTATCCTTGAGTAATGTCTGCCTGTCCTATATGATCCAACAGAACCAGCTTGCTTAGGTTCCCTTCAGTTAAGCAGTATAATCTAGTTGGATGCAGGAAGTAAGTCTACTGTAGCTGGAACTACCTCTGGAGATCCACAAAGCCCTCAATCTACTCTCCTTTAAATGAATTTTAAAAACTTGGCTATTCCTCTAAGCCAGTGGTGGTGAACCTATGGCACGTGTGCCAGAGGCGGCACTCAGAGCCCTCTCTGTGGGCACGCGCACAATGCCCCAGAGATGGCAACTGTTCCTCTTCAACCAGCCGCCTGCTAACTCGCTGAGGTCCCACGTGGCCGGATGCATCCCAGCACGGCTTTTTTCCCTCCCTCCCATCCCATCCCTCCTGGCCTTGCATGCTCTCCTTTCCCCGGGCACGACCCATTGCATCACCTCCTCAGCTGTCGGCCAGGCGTCCAGCTCAAAGGCAGCTTCTCTGAACTGCTGATGGCGGGCTGCGGAGCCCCAGAGTGCACCGGTCGTGGGGCTGGCAGGTTGTGGCTGCTGATGGACACTGTCTGCCCCATGGGCTCGCTGGCCTCAGTGTGCGGGGACTGATGGTGTCAGGCAGCTGCCCCTGCCTCGCCTTGCCCTACGACAATGGCACCCCCGCCCTGCCTCACTTTGCCTCGCCTTACTCCGTAGAACGAGCCTGCCCACCGTCCCACCTGCCAGAGACCCCCTGGATCTCCCCCAGCCCTGACCGTCCCCCACAAGCATCCCTCCCGACGAGCAACATCGTGACCACGCCCACCTTGGCCACACCCACCCAGTCTGCCATGACCACCACAGCTACGCCCACCCAGTGGGCCACGCCCACCTGGCACCCAGCGATAAATAAGTGAGTTTTGGGTTGCAGTTTGGGCACTCGGTCTCTAAAAGGTTCGCCATCACTGCTCTAAGCTTTACATTATCAGTGGTCAGGCCCCGTCAAGCCACTGCCATATTTTTCTTATCAGCAGTTTGCAGCATTGAAGTGACCTTGTCTGAGCTGGGAAGCATTAACAGAGGGATAGAATCAAGATCATGTGAAGTATTGATAATTTACAAGGCCTTAGTAAGGCCACACTTGGAATACTGCATCCAGTTTTGGTCACCATAATGTAAAAAAGAAGTTGAGACTCTAGAAAGAGTACAGAGAAGAGCAACAAAGATGATTAGGGGACTGGAGGCCAAAGCATATAAGGAACGGCTGCTGGAATTGGGTATGTCTAGTTTAATGAAGAGAAGGACAAGGGGGGACATGATAACAGTGTTCCAATATCTCAGGGGCTGCCACAAAGAAGAGGGAGTCAAGCTATTCTCCAAGGCGCCTGAAGGCAGGACAAGGAGCAACGGGTGGAAACTAACCAAAGAGAGAAGCAACCTAGAACTAAGGTGGAATTTCCTGACAGTGAGAACAATTAACCAGAGGAACAACCTGCCTCCAGAAGCAGTGAATGCTCCAACCCTGGAAGTTTTTAATAAGAGAGTGGACAGCCATTTGTCTGAAATGGTGTAGGGTTTCCTGCCTAAGCAGGGGGTTGGACTAGATGACCTCCAAGGTCCCTTCCAACTTTTATTATTATTATTATTATTATTATTATTATTATTATTATTATTATTATTATTATTATTATTATTATTATTATTATTATTATTATTATTATTATTATTATTATTATTATTACCCCAGGGTAGCACTTGGAAGGGAAACCATCAGAAAAATCTCACTGCTATTGGGTAGGGTAGACTGAAAAGCTGAAATACGATTCTGAAACAGCGTTTCATCATCTTGGGACTTTAAGATGTGTGGACTTCAGAGTGGAGTTGAAGTGCCAACATCTTAAATTTGCCAGAGTTGAAGAACACTGCTGTGGATAAAAGCAGACCCTTTTTATGCTTTGCCAAAAAAAAACAACGTGCCAAGAAAACCGCGATGTGTCTTTGGAGTTTGTCAGGATTCGAGGCTGACTCTAAGACACGCTCAGTTCGGAGACTGTTCTTTTTTCTGTTAACGTATATTATATAAACCCCTCTGTAATTTAAAAACATTCAGCTTGTTCTCGACAAAGCAAAAGTTCTGGTACATGCACGAGTGTCTTTGTGCATGGGTGCACAAGTGTGTTTTTTAAGTGTTTTGTACAATGTGAGCTCTGACCTTCAAAGCTCGAACAGCCGGAAAATGCGGTTGCCCGAGGCTGTCACTGTCACTGCGATGTCTGTCTTCCTTAATAATTTCAATCTGGCTGACAGAGGACCGAGCATTTTTGCTCTGAACGGATCTACTGCAAAACCTGTCCGATGGGATTTATCTCAAGTCATGGTGTTTCCATCCATTCACGTTCACAAGTGCTGGCATCCAGACCTGTGGAACACAGTGATTCCCTTTCCCACCTGAGGAGACCTTTTCAAGACCTCCCAAACTGGATATTTGGAATGGTCTTGGTTTTGTTCATCCACTCCTTGGGCACCTATGCAAAGGAATCAACAGGTGGCCATCCTGGGTTTTCTCTGTCCCTTTTCCCTTTCAGAGCCAGTTAAAATCCACTTCAAAAAGGACAGAGTAACAAAGGAATTTCTTCTCTGATCTGTTGCCATCAAGGTTAACGGAACCAATAACAACAGAATAATAACAGAATTGGAAGGGACCTTGGAGGTCTTCTGGTCCAACACCTCCCCCCCCCGCTCAAGCAGGAGTCCCTATACCAGTGATGGCGAACCTATGGCCCGCGTGCCAGAGGTGGCCTCAGAGCCCTCTCTGTGGGCACGCGCGCCATCACCCCAGCCCCGCCTCCCCCGTGGCCCTCTCCTCACCAGCAGCCCCCCAGAGGAGAGTCGCCCCTGGGCATGGCCCACGCAGAGCAGCGCAGCCAAGGACATGGCAGCCGGGCAATGGGGACAAGACTCCACCCTCACGCCCCATCGTGTGCAGATGATGCTGTGGGGTGCGGGTGGAGGGCGTGGCCAACATGGCGCTGCAGGGTCGCGTGGGCGATCTGCTGCAGTGGGCTGTGGAGGTAGTGGGTGGCCCTGTGGACGGGTGGGGCAGGGTGCAGGGCAGGGTGGGGTGGGGGACGGAGCAGGGGCGGGCCTAGGGCAGTTTTGGGGCAGTTGGTCTCTAAAAGGTTCGCCATCACTGCCCTATACCATTTCAGACAAATGGCTGTCCAGTCTCTTATTAAAAACTTCCAGTATTGGAGCACCCATATCTTCTGGAGGCAAGTCGTTCCACTGATTAATTGTTCTCACCAACAGGAAATCTCTCCTTGGCTCTAGGATAGTTCTCTCCTTGATTAATTTCCATCTGTTGCGTCTTGTCCTGCCTTCAGGTGCTTTGGAGAATGGGTTGATCCCCCTCTTCTTTGTGGCAGCTCCTCAAATATTGGAAGACTGCTATCACATCATCCCTAGTCCTTCTTTTCATTAAACTTGTTGTTGTTGTTAGTTGCGAAGTCGTGTCCGGCCCATCGCGATCCCATGGACAACGTTCCTCCAGGCCTTCCTGTCCTCTACCATCTTCTGGAGTCCCTTTAAGCTCACGCCTACTGCTTCAGGGACTCCATCCAGCCACCTCATTCTCTGTCGTCCCCTTCTTCTCTTGCCCTCAATCTTTCCCCAACATCAGGCTCTTCTCCAGGGAGTCCTTCCTTCTCATTAGGTGGCCATTCATTAAACTAGACATAACCAATTCCTACAACCATTCTTCATACAGTATGTTTTAGCCTCCAGCCCCCTAATCATCTTTGTTTCTCTTCTCTGTTACTTCCAAGAGTCTCAGCTAGTAGGCTGAATCAGGATTTGTAAACCCAATCCAGCCAAGAAACATTGTGCTAAGGACAATTGGGATGCTTTGATGCAGTTTTTTTTTTCAACACAAACAAAAATATGTATGGAGAACAGTACCAACAGATAGGAAAATATCTCTTTATTGAGATGTGTATAGGTAGTCCTCGACTTACAACCATTTGTTTAGCAACTATTCGAAGTTACAAAAGCACTGAAAAAAGTGACTTATGACCAGTCCTCACACGTACAACTGAAGCAGCATCCCCAGAGTCACGTGATCAAAATTCAGGCGCTTGGCAACTGGCATGTATTTATGAAAGTTGCGGTGTTCTGGGATCATGTGATCTCCACTCGTGGCCTTCCCAGCCAGCTTCCCACAAGCAAAGTCAAGGGGGGAAGCTGGATTTTCTTAAGGATCACATGATTCACTTAACAACTGCAGTGATTCACTTAATGACAATGGCAAAAATGTCATAAAATTGGCAGTGACTCACTTAATCACCACCTTGCTTAATGGAGGAAATTCTGCTCCCATTTACAATCATAAATCAAACACTACCTGTATAGTAGAGCTGTGCAATGGAGTGCTTAAGTACAGAGTTTCTCAACCTTGTCAACTTTAATACATGTGGACTTCAACTCCCAGAATTTCTTGTGAATGTCAGCTGGGGAAATCTGGGAATTGAAGTCCACATGTATTACAGTTGACAAGGTTGACAGACACTGGCTTAAGAGGTTGAATCTGGGCTGTGGAAACACAGATTCACTGCCTCTACTCAGCTAGATAGCTTCCTGATGTCTTCAGGCAAGTCATTCTTTCTTAGCTCAACCTATCTAACTGGATTGTCACTGGGGGAAAGAATTACAGAATAACAGAGTTGAAAAGAAAACGAGGAGAGACGTCCCCCTCGTATCATCTTGGGTTTCAATAGAAACAACGAGGTATCAATGGCACTAAGAAAATAAAAGTTTCTCAATTGCTATTTTTATATTATTTAGGTTTTTCTAATTATTGGCTGTTTTTTTATCTTGTTTTATCTGTCAGCCACCCAGTTACATACAGTATATGAGATGGGCACTTAATAAATCAAATTATATCAAAATTGAATATACCATCCAAGACCAACCCAATTAAAGATCAGCATAGAATACAATAATTTAGAACAAAAACATTCTAAAGGAACATTTTAAAAATTGCAAGAATATTCTGTTAGGCAGACATGTCAAACTCGCGACGTTACATGTTGTTGCACGACGTATCGGAATGTTTTCCCCATTGGCGGCAATGGGGTGGGCGCGGTTTCCTTGTGACACGTCCGGCCCGTGGGCTGGCAGTTTGATACCCCTGCTGTTTGGGGTTAACAGTTAATAGGATGGAAAAGGTTTCAAAGAACTTTGTTGTGTTGTTGTTGTTGTTAGTTGCGAAGTCATGTCCGAACCATCGCGACCCCATGGACAACGTTCCTCCAGGCCTTCCTGTCCTCTACCATCTTCTGGAGTTCCTTTAAGCTCCCGCCTACTGCTTCAGTGACTCCATCCAGCCATTCTCTGTCGTCCCCTTCTTCTCTTGCCCTCAATCTTTCCCAGCATCAGGCTCTTCTCCAGTGAGTCCTTCCTTCTCATTAGGTGGCCAAAGTACTTGAGTTTCTACTTCAGGATCTGGCCTTCTAAAGAGCAGTCGGGGTTGATCTCCTCTAGGACTGACCGGTTTGATCGCCTTGCAGTCCAGGGGACTCGCAGGAGTCTTCTCCAGCACCAGAGTTCAAAGGCCTCCATTCTTTGGCGCTCAGCCTTTCTTATGGTCCAATTTTCACAGCCATACATTGCAACTGGGGAAACCATGACCTTGACTATACGCACTTTTGTTGGCAGGGTGATGTCTCTGCTTTTTAGTATGCTGTCTAGATTTGCCATAGCTTTCCTCCCCGGGAGCAAGCGTCTTTTAATTTCTTGGCTGAACTATAGCTATTGATAAAAATTTTGTTAAGAGATTTATGGGGAATGGTCATCCAGGCAAAAGTCAACAGCCTCCTGGTCACAATAGCAATTAAAACTATTCACAATTAACAGGCATTTTAAGAGTACATGTAAGACAGATTCTACCTCCCAATCTGAACAAAAACAAGCTTGGCTTTTATATGGGATACTCATATACTGTATCTATTGACCTAATTGGTAGCACCCTGATTCGGGCCAGAGTAAACCCAGGTAATCCTTACGACGCCAATTGAGCCCAAAATTTCTACTGCTAAGTGAGACAGTTGTTGAGTTTTTTGCCCCGTTTTACGACCTTTCTTGCCACTGTTGTTAAGTGACTCCCTGCCCTTGTAAAGTGAATCATGTGGCTGTTAAGTGACTCCAGCTTCCCCCATTGACTTTGCTTGTCAGAAGGTTGCAAAAAGTGATCAGATGACCCCGGGACAGGACAACTGTCATAAATATGAGTCAGTTGCCAAGCACCTGAATTTTGATCATGTGGTCTTGGGGATTCTGTAATGGTTTTAAGTGTGAAAAACGGTGATAAGTCCCTTTTTTTCAGTGCCATTGTAACTTTGAACGGTCACTAAATGAACTGTTGTAAGTCAAGGACTTCTGCTTTGTGAAGCATTTAAGAAGTTATAGAAATACAGGTAGTCCTCGATTTAGGATCACAACTGAGTCCAAAATTTCCTTTGTTGAGCAAGACAGTTAAGTGAGTTTCGCCCCATTTTACAGCCTTTCTTGCATTGTTAAGTGACTCACTGCACTTGTTAAGTGAAGCACTAAACGAACGGTTGTAAGTCGAGGACTACCTATATCTATGGGCAGTCAAGGGAGGAAGAAAGTTGATGCTCTGGGGGGAATAGTAGACACAGGCTTTGCCATTTTGGATATCCGGATGCCCAATCCTAAATCATATCAATTATAGAAGGTCTAACAAGGTGATCATCATGATCTGCGGGAATGAAGCTATATTTCCTCTTTAAAATAAATGGATGAATAAATATATGAATAGAAATAATGAAACATGTCCAATCTCGTCTCAAAATGACATCTGCATTTTGAGGCCTGAAAATTATCTAAACCCCCAGAGTTGCTGGGTTGATACAACACAGCCCATCCTAACCCTGGTTAACAAAATGCACTGCGGTGTTCAGAAGATATGCTGAGCCAAAACAAATCCATCACACATGGTGCTTTAAATGACAATTTGGTCTCACTAATATGGTAGAAAAGGACATAGGTTCCCGCTACACAGAATCACAAGCCGCACAATATCATTTGGTGTGTCTAGTTTTACGGTTTTCTTGGAACTAGCCAGAACGTGGATTTGTTGTAACTATTTAGTAGTTAAGACCTCTGGGGTTTTGGGATATCAATCCTGAGATATTGATTAGGGTTTTTGCAGACATTATTTTGCATTTTTAAAAATCTTTTGCACTGTGCTGCACTTGGAATGTCTGCAAAAATACCCTGAACAATTTCTCAGTACTGATCTTCTGAAGCCCAGAAAAACCTGTGCACTAAATATATAGTCTATAGTCCATTAAATTCCTTCCTTCCTTCCTTCCTTCCTTCCTTCCTTCCTCTCTGCTGGCTGGACTTCTGCCTGTCCTGAGCATCTAAGTGCAATCCCCCTCTTGGTTCAGCTGGCATGTCTTGTCCAAACTGACAGTTGACAGAAGCTCTCTCTAAAGTGATCCCAGCGGCCTTGATATGATTCTCGCCTTTGCTAGCAAGTCCCTGGGAATAGATTGGAGTGCTAATCGCTGCCATTGACACCACTGACAGAGGGACTTTAATCCATTTTCACCTGCAGGGACCAGTTGATTTTCCTCATTTCAGGTGGAGAGTAAACACTTCTTCTGCTAATTGGTGAGAGGCAAAGGGGGGAGGGGGGAAAGAACTGGTGCTATGTTAGCCATCAGATGTTATTTTCGAGAACAGGAAGATACTTGCATCACAGATGGACCCATACACCAGCTTCTGAAGCAAGGAATTAAAAAACTCATTCTGCACCATACAACAGTCACCATCCCTGGGAATTTCCAATATTCATTCATTCATTCATTCATTCATTCAATCATGCATTCATTCATAGTCATCTGTTCCATATATGTGACTCCGAGAGGCTTACAGACAAAACAAATATAAAAACAAAACGCAATCACAAAACCACAATTGAAAAACAAGAATAAAACCCAATTAAAAATACATAAATGTTACTGACAAGGAAATCCCACTCATCAAAATAATCAGTACAGCCACTTCACTGGTTCCACAACATCTCTGGTCCCCAAACCAGTTGGCAAAGCCATGCAAAAAAAAGCCAGAAGGGTCAGGGCCAATCTGGAGATATGATGTTACATATGGTGGTTGCTAAGGTAGAAAAAGCTGTTCCCCTGAGTCCCATAAGATGCCACTTCTATATAGATGGGACCCACAACACGCCTCTTGCAACTTGCAAGGTTCTGTTACTGTAACTTTACAATACAGGTAGTGTTTGTACTCGTGATTGGTGCATTTTGTCTGGACCACCTTGAATGGCTGATATCAGCCTTGCATGATTTAAAGGACCTCTCCCCGCCCCCTTATTATTAGTCTCCTGAAAACTAAGGGGATCCCTCCTGAATTCCTTTCTTTACCCTGTCTCTTCAGACTCAGATTTTCTTTATCAGAATATTGCCTAGGCCAATGTTTCTCACTTAAGTTTAGCAAAAATACGTGGACTTCCAACTCTTAGAATTCCCAGCAGCCAGCATTCTGGAAGATGGTCCCACTCATCTTAAAGTTGCCAAGGTTGAGAAACAGTGACTTTGAAAAAAAAAACCAAGTTTTTCAAACGTTGCAAGTAGTTCAAACATTTAACCAAATCTTGTTTCTCTTTTGGTCTAATGCAGGGGTCTTCAAAGTTGGCCCTTTGATGACTTCTGGACTTCAACTCCCAGAATTCCTCAGCCAGCATGGGGGAACTATGGCCCCCTCATGACTTGTGGACTTCAACTCCCAGAATTCCTCAGCCAGCGTGCCTGGCTGAGGAATTCTGGGAGTTGGAAGTCCACAAGTCATCAAAGGGCCAAGTTTGAAGACCCCTGGTCTAATGCCTGCAGTCCAAATGTTGTTCGCAATGGCATTTTCATTTCTGACAGCTTTCAGGCGTGAAATGTCACTCTGAAATCCCCTTTGCGTTGCTGCCTGTCATTGAGCAAATGGGAGTCTTGTCCTTTCCTTCCTTCCGAATAGGAAACTTTAAACGTAATGTTCAGATTGCATTCATACAGGAGTGGCAGGTAGGGTTGCCAGGTGTCCACTATTTGAGTGGACAGTCCGCTTTTTTCACATTATGTTCACTATTTTTTTTCACAAAATAGTGGGCATTTTTTTTATTCAAAAGCTTTATGATGAAATGGTACGTAATCTAAAGCTGTACAGTCTACTTTTTCTACTACTTAACCCCCCCCCCCGCTTGTCCACTATTTTTTGGAAGCAGACCTGGCAACCCTAGTGGTAGGACAAGGGGTGGGGAAAAGTGTCCACAAAGCCAAAATGATGGTAGAATAAAAATGGTATGGTTCCATCTTTGACTTTTTTGATGCCCTGCTGTAGTGTTATGTGCGAATGACCTTGGAAGACAGGAGAGCCGTAGCCAGGGGAACAGGCAGATTAAGATAGGGGTCCTCAACCTTGGCCCTTTAAGACTTGTGGACTTCAACTCCCAGAATTCCTCAGCCAGCAAAGCCCCCTTAGCTTTGCTGGCTGAGGAATTCTGGGAGTTGAAGTCCACAAGTCTTAAAGTGGCCAAGGTTGAGGACCCCTGGAATTAAGAAGCAGCTGAGCCCACAGCAATATGGACCGGGGAAACATCTCAGAAGGGACCCTCCCCAGTTTCGTGGGCTCTGAAAGCGAAGGAGGGGAAGATATTTTCAGAATCGCAAGACGTTATTAAAGGCTAAAAGAAAAGCGGAAGAAAAAGCCGCTCTGGCCGTCGCTTGAACAAAACTCGAGGGAGCCTAGCCGAGCCCCGCCCACGTGACCTCGACCTCGGGACTCCTAGACTCTACGCACGCCTCGGTAGAAGGCAGTGGATCTCGCGCGACGTCCCCGTGACGTCACTCCCCCGCGCCGTGGCGCCCCGGCTTCGCTTCGCGCTGTGTCACCGAGGCTCGCAATTCGGTTTCGGTTGCTCGGCCAGTCATGGAGTATCTCATCGGCATCCAAGGGCCTGACTTCGTGCTGATGGCCGCCGACACCGTCGCGGCCTCCAGTATCGTTCACATGAAGCGCGGTCAGTCTCCGGGTTTTACTTAGGCGGGCGGCGGCGGCGGCGCCGGGAACCGTTTGAATGACCCCCGGGGGGTTTGGGGCTGAGGGGCGAAGGCGAGTCAGGGGCCGAGTTGAGGCCGTGGGGCCTCCTTTACAAATTTTCCCTCACGGCCGTTTGCAAGACGACGCTCTTGGAAAGGGTCGAGGGGTCGCGCTGGGCACCTGCTTGGCCTGGCTCGGGATCGAAAGAGATCCAGTAAAATAGGATTTGAGCTTCTGGGAGTAGACTAAAGAGACTAAATTCCTGAGTTACTTTTATTCCCCCCCCCAAAAAAAAAAGTGGGTTAAACAGTTAGAACAATTAACCAGTGGAACCACCTGCCTCCAGAAGCGGTGAATGCACCAACACTGGAAGTTTTTAAGAAGAGACTGGACGGCCATTTGTCTTCATTTAAGTCTAGTTTAACGAAGAGAAGGACGAGGGGGGACATGATAGCAGTGTTCCAGTATCTCAGGGGCTGCCCCAAAGAAGAGGGAGTCAAGCTATTCTCCAAAGCGCCTGAAGGCAGGACAAGAAGCAACGGATGGAAACTAATCAAGGAGAGAAGCAACCTAGAACTAAGGAGAAACTTCCTGACAGTTAGAACAATTAACCAATGGAACAACCTGCCTCCAGAAGCGGTGAATGCTCCAACACTGGAAGTTTTTAAGAAGAGACTGGAC
>NW_015388239.1:180975-223100 GCF_001527695.2 Protobothrops mucrosquamatus | reverse complement strand
AAAATGGTATAGGGTTTCCTGCCTGAGCAGGGGGTTGGACTAGATGACCTCCAAGGTCCCTTCCAACTTTATCATTATTATTATTATTAAATTGCCCTTTTCGCCTGTTGATCCCAGAACGCATGGGAGGTCATTGGTGACATTTATAATTAATAATAATAATAATAATAACTTCATTGTCACTTTGAAAGTACACCAATCGGCATACATCAAAATGAAATTTCGTTGCTTACAGCTCTCAAAGGGTCACCACCTCCGATATACACTCCTTGTTCGTGGCCAGCCCAAGTTACAGATCTTCCATTTTAGTGTCTAGGGAGCGAACGATGGCAAACAGGACAGATGGAAACGGAGCTCCATGTGGATTACCCCTCAAATTAGCTTGTATTTCAAGATGTTTGGAAAGTTGGCTGGGACAGAGCGTTTGGTTTGGGGGAGTTTAATAACAAAATGGAAGTCCTGGGGAAAGCCAAACAATAGGCAATAAATTTGGAGCGTACTGTACTGTTGAGTGAAAATGTATGTGTGACTCCTCCGCACCATATATTTAACTTGGTTACTAAATTGTGTTCTGGGTTTGCCCAACACAATCTATAAAGTAGCCATCCAATTTTTACGGTGCAAACCCCCCCCACACAATATATTCAAATATAAAAAGAAAAATTATGAAGCTTTGCATGTTGTGCAAATAAAGCCCTTACGTTTGCAAGTGACTGGGCTAAACATATGTATGCCTAGCCATAGAATTAGGTTTTTTTTTAATATTCTGTGATTTTATGTTTTCAATTGCCTTTTTAAACTTTTTTGTTAGCTGCCTTGAACATTTAAGGCATTAAATATATTACAGAATTTCCAACTGATCGGTCATGGGTCATCTGCACCTTTTGACTGTTTTGTAAATATATTTACATTACAAAAGCTTTATTGATTATTAGAGAACAAGAATCTAAACAACTTGGTTACTTTTTGGCTCTTCAGTCATATGTAGGGCTTGTTTATACATTTATTTCAGATCATGGAAAGTTAAATGCTGTGGAATTAATTGGAAGAGTCATTATTCTCCTCCCTTTTTGTTGCTCAGTTTGAAAACTTCAAACCAGCCGCTTAGTGACCGTTCAAAGTTACAACGGCACTTGAAAAAGTGGTTTATGACTGTTTTTCACACTTATACATTGCAGTATCCTCCATGGTCATGTAATGAAAAATTGGGTGCTTTGCAGTGGCATGTATTTATGAAGATTGCAATGTCCTGGGTCATGTGATCACCTTTTATTACCTTTTCACAAGCAAAGCCAATGGAGAAGACAGATTCACTTAACAACTGTGTTACTAACTTAACAACTGTATTGAGTCACTTAACAACTATGGCAAGAAAGGTCGTAAAATGGGGCAAAACTCACTTAACAACTGTTTTGCTTAGCAATGGAAATTTGGGGCTCAATTGAGGCATAAGCCAAGGCCTACCTGCATCTGATTATTCTTTTTTCTGACACTAGTGCCTGTTCTTCTTTTCTTCCTCTATAATGTTAAAGATCATGACAAGATGTTCAAGATGAGTGAGAAAATCTTGCTACTGTGTGTTGGGGAGGCTGGCGACACTGTACAGTTTGCAGAATACATCCAGAAAAATGTCCAGCTCTATAAAATGAGGAATGGTGAGTGGTGCAGCCGAGTCTCTACGGAAAGTAAAGAATAAAAAACTAGGTCCCCATATTACAAGTCATTTAGGTGCTAATGTCTTCAGACCCTGTACAGATCCTTCCATTCCTTCACCTATTTATGTTTTATCTCAGTTACTAGACACTTTTGTTTTTTCACCTGTGGTGAACGATATTGCAAGGTGACAGCCAAAGTGTTGTAAACGTTTAGTTTCTTGTACTTCTGCTGTTGTCTTGAAGTTTGCATATTCAGATTAACAGGAGTGTATCTAAGTGAAGAGGGTTTTCATTAAATGCTTCTTACATTTGAAGTAAATACAACCACTCTGTTCAAGTGTGAGAATAATAGCTTTGACTATTCCCCATAACATACATGGAATTCTTTTAATCCACTTTAATTTCTTTGTGTATCACATGTGCTAAATTTCAGAAGTACTATAAAGCAGTTGACATATTTTATTGATCATAATTACTCTGTATATGTTTGATAAGACTTTTCTCTGACTTTATGTAATCCCAGTTCTATTGATTTCTAGCTTTGTCTACACATAGTTTTTGTAAGCACAAAGTTTGGGTATAACCATTTTTGTGCATATATTTAGATATTGCAAGGGTATTTATAAATAAAGACTTAAGAGGTTTAGGGTACATAACTGTTAAGTCATCTTTCTATGCAGTCACTTGTTCACAAAAAAATGAAGTCTTGCATTCCTATTTTAGTATTTATTGCTTTGCACTATAAAATTCAGCTGAAGCAGTTTCTTCCAACGAGTCTAGAGTAAATTTCCAGGTACCCATAAGATGTGATTGTGTTATTGTCTTAACAATAGGATATGAGCTGTCTCCAACTGCAGCTGCCAACTTCACACGCAGAAATCTGGCTGATTATTTGCGGAGCAGGGTAAGCCAGTCCGCTTTTATTGGCTGCTTATGTTTGGGTGTATCGTGTGTTTCCCCCAAGTCTTATGATAAATGTAATGGAACTTGCAGATGTGTCACCTTCATCATTTCCTGATAGGATTATTTACAGTATATTTCATGTTTCTAAACTGCCCATTGCCCTCAAAAAGGGGCTACGGATGGTGTACAATATAAGGTAACCAATAAATAAAACTATCAAAATTAACTACAATTAAAAAAAATTAGGATTAAAAGTTTTAAAATTATAGAATAATAACAAACATCAAAAGGGGGAAAAATCTAAGAGGGCCATTTAATGATGGTTATGATTCATTCTGTCTGTCCTTGAAGATAAAGGGTTAATCTGAAAATAATTTCAAGTATAGGAAGGAGTAGGATAAGTAGTCAACTGCCCAATCTACTTAGAGATTCACTTTAGTTGGAGGATTTGTCCCTTTTTCACTTTTTCCATGCCCAGCCCTACATTTTTGCTAATACTTCTGTGGGTCAAATACAAATACAAATGAAAACACAAATGGCTGCCAAGGAGGGTTCCTCCTGTAACTTTCTCATTTTACCTGTTCATTTCTTGCAATTCTGCCACTGCTTGAAGGAAACTGTCTACAAACTGATGCCTCCCCAATGCATTGAGCTTCATTTTCCATAATCCAACAACATGGATACTTAAAACTGGGTTTAGTCTCTTTAACATTCCATGATTCTTTGCAATAGCTACATGTCACTTTCCAAGTGACACTTCCTGCTTCAGTGAGATCTTGAGGATGTTGCAGTTAAAGGTGGCAATTGACAACCAATAACTATCATGGCTGAGGTCATCTGAGAGAGATTGTGGGGAGGCTTGAATGTAACAGTAGGTATGTTAGATACAAGCCACCAACAGTTCCAGAGGTCACCACATTCGAGAAGTTTGTGTATACAGGACTGAGGTAACATGAACTGATGGCCTATCTCAAAGGTAGCTTTTTATAATCCAGTGCATCACAAATGGCTTCTCATCTGAGATCTGAGGGATCCTACCTTTTTAGCCTTCTGGGGGGGGGGGGGCTTTGAAGGCCTGACTTTTCCCTTAAGCCTTGGGATAGGTTGGCAGGGAGGCTGGTATCTCCCTGGTCTGGTACCTGGGGAGATGGGCACTTGGGGATTTAGGGATTGTTGTGAGCCTCCTAGAACAGTGGTTCTCAACCTTTTTAATGCCGCGACCCCCAACCGGTCGTAAGTCGAGGACTAAACCGGTCGTAAGTCGAGGACTAAACCGGTCGTAAGTCGAGGACTACCCAACCGGTCGTAAGTCGAGGACTTTCCCTGCCCGGGAGCGCCGCGCATGTGTGGTTCCGCCCCCTGCGCCGGCCGAGGCATAGCTGGCAAGCGGCAGAGACGGAGCAGGCCGACCACCAGCTGACCCAGCTCAAGGGAGGTAAGGCACCCGCCAGAAAAGGGGGAAAAAATGGCGGACAGCCTTGCTTGGCGACCCCCGTGAAATGGTCGATCGACCCCAAATGGGGTCGCAACCCATAGGTTGAGAACCGCTGTCCTAGAATTATAAGATATAGGCAGCCATATAATTCTCGTAAATAAAAAAAATTGTTTTTAGGAAACTGTAACAAAAAAGTAAAGTCTGAGGCTTTTGTATACTTCATAAAGCTGAACAAAAGTGTATAATTCCGGAATCTGGTTTTTGCTTCCTTTATTCTGATGTGCTAATTTTAAGGATGTTAAGCCAAAACTGTGGAAATCAGATTCTAGCCCAAGGATTGTAACATGCATTTGTAGTTCTGAGGTCTTTGATTGGGCTCTTTGATTAACATGAGGCTAAAATGCAGCCATTGTAGTATTGAAGGATCCCAAGGCATAGTTGCCACCATTGAAATTATGCTTTGAAAACTAGAAACTGTGGATTGTTCTAAACCAGCGTTTCTCAAACTTGGCAACTTTAAGAAGTGTGGTCTTCAACTCCTGGAATTCCCAGGAGCGCGAGAATTCTGGGACTTAAAAGTTCACACATCTTAAAATTGCCAAGTTTGAAAAACACTTTCTAAACCAGTGTTTCTCAACCTTGACAATTTTAAGGCATGTGGACTTCAACTCCCAGAATTCCACAGCCAGCATTGCTGGCTGTGGAATTCTGGGAGTTGAAGTCCACATGCCTTAAAATTGTCAAGGTTGAGAAACACTGTTCTAAACCATGAAATAAGCACTGAGTCTCCTCCATTATTTAAGGGAGGTGATGAAAGATCTTAAGCTCAAACCTGGTTTATTTGCGGCAACATCTGAAAGATGACAACCTTGCAAGGCTAACACATCCTTAAAGTAGGAAGGAACAGTCCTTGCATGGCAGATTAAAATTCAGAAAGTGGCTTTCTAAACTTCCTGAACAATCTATGGTGGGGACGTGATTCAAACCATCATGAGCTTGTAGCAACTACAAAACACCTGTTCTGAGCTGGGGCTGTAGAAAGACAAAGAAGCATTTATGTCCACTTTCCTCCTTCCCCTAAGTTCCTTGATCCAGCATTTTTTCCCCAGCTGCTTCTGATATGGTTGGTGTACTATCCCCCCTTTTAAGAAAAATAAATACAAGCATGTGCGTACACAATACTAAATACTGCAGGGCAGAAAAAAACCAAATAAAAATGGAAATTGCCTATGATTAGCCTCAGGTTTAGAAATGGTTGTGTGTTTTTTTTTACAGGAGGGAGGGGTCATGGCTTGATGGAGAGGATGAATCTGTGGTAGGCAGTAGGGCCCAGGTTAAACCTTTGCCATCTACAGGTGAAATCTCAGACTCAGTCAGGGTAAACCAGCCTGTGTGCTAGATTCCAATAATCATCAGTCATCCATTTGTGGAGGAAATCAGCTAGATCAGTAGTTTCAGTTCAGTGTCCAGTGTTTGTGCTCTTGTTCAGGTGTGTCAGTTTTTAATTTAGAGTGCGTTGCAAAACCTCCCTGGTCACCAGTTAGTTGCAGATCAGGTCCCTATGCATCCATAAGTTACTTTCAGCAGATTCAAAACAGTGGCTGCAGCAAAATGAACATGAAACAGATCCTGCATTGCAACATAAGTAGATGCTTGAGACCAATATCCCTCAAAGGCCACTGTCACTCTCATGCCTTCCTTGGAAGCTTCCAACCTCACTGGCCTTATTGCTGTGAAAAAGATACCCACCCCCCCCTTTTTTAAGGCAGTGTAGCACTCCAATGTGCCAAAAGGTGTGTCCTTGCATGCACTTCCATTCTCAGCTTGACATGATCCCACCTATAAAAGAATTGATCATTCCAAGGGGATAAAAAGCATCAGGGGTGGGGAAGTATTGAGATGTTCCATGCCCAGTTTGGAAGCAGCAGAATGACAGAACCACCTGGAAAGAGAGTGAAAAAGACACATGCATGTAAATGGACTTTTCATTGGTATATAGAATTATATTCTTTGCACTGAAATAAGGATACGCAACATCAAGATGGAATTAATTTAGTTATATAGAGACCATCATTGTTTCAGGGAGCGTAGATGGCTTGTAAGCTGGAACCCTTACCTTGCCCCCAGTAACCCTTGCTTTTCCAAGAAACCACTGTATGGCATCTAGCCATCCAAATGTTGCCTATTCCTGCACAATCGGTACATTATGAGATTTTTTTTTCCATTCGTGATGCTATCCATTTTTTCCTTTCTCACACCTGTCCTAACATCCGTCTTTTTCACATGCACATCTGTGCACTTTATTGTTGCTCCACTGGCATCTATGTTCTTCCCCCTCATAGCCCAAGCTAGCCTGGCACATTGATTGATTGATTTCACTTACTGTATTTCCAGATTCCCTTTGAATATATTGTGTCTCTTTATTTTTATCCGCATAGAACTGAAGGAATGGGCAAGCTGTAACAAAGCATGAGATATTTGGGGTGGCCTGTAAAGCAAATGCCGAACTATTTTATTGCTTAGTAAATTTTCATGGGTCATTTTGATTAACTTTTTATGGTTGGTTTGTTTTGTACACCTCCCGGAATCACATAGTTTGAATTGAGTGGCTGTGTAGATTGCATGCATGCATTGATATATGAATGGAGAAATAATTTTGTCAAGTGCTTCATTATGCCATCCTGCTTTTGCTGTTGTAAAACCTCTTTTCAAATCCCAGCACTTGCAAAGCAAAACATAACCCTCCCCACAACTACACACTAACCTCAAATAGCAGAAAGAAATTAAACCATCAAAATAAGCTGAAATGAGGCCTCCAGTTCTCAGGCAAATCAGAAGATTGTTTAATTAAGACAAATTAATACAATAAAGTAGAGCAATGTCGTTTGACGTAAAAACTGAACCTTAAGATTAAAATAAATACAGTAATATAATAAATATTGTAAGACGGTATTTGTAGATAATACAATCTGGGTGTGTCAGAATAGTTACATTTTTCTTAATCTTTTTGCAAGAAACTGCCTTGTTTTTTTAAAAAGTATATGAGGGGAGGAGGTACAAACATGCAAGTGTGAAGGTCATTTGCTGCTGAATTGATCTGGATTGTGCAATGTGTACAATTTTGCAATACAGGCATCACTCAGTTCATACCAACTTCTACCTTTAACTAAAAGGTAAATGTATCTTTCTTAAAATCTAATCTGCAAATTGGATTGTTAGCAACCCCTGCCTTGTACGGTTTAAGGCCAAAAACCATTTTAATTTCTACTTACAATGATTAAATATCAATTATGTCATTGAGTTCAAGTGTCCTAATCTTCTTCTTCTTGTGCCATATCCGTTATCGGACCTTGGCGATCATGTTGGCGATCCTGTTTTTATCAGCAACCACACGAAAAAGTGCTGCTGAGTTTTGTCCAAACCAGTCCCTTAGATTTTGAAGCCACGGTGTTCTTCTTCTGCCTGGACCTCGTTTGCCTTCCATCTTTCCATGGAGGATTAAATGGAGTAGGCCGTATTTTTCTGGGTGTCGCATCACATATCCGAAATATTCTAATTTTCGTTTTTTAATTGTGTTGATGATTTTCCTTGGCTTTCCCAGGCGGCTTATCCCCTCCTCATTTCTGATCTTGTCATCCCAGCTTATACGTAACAGCCACCTGTAAATCCACATTTCAAATGCTTCTAGTCTCTTCAGGTGGCCTTCTGTCAGAGACCGACTCTCTACTCCATAGAGCAGGATAGAAAAAAATATAGCATCTGACAAGCCTGATTTTCAGTCTTAGGCTCATGTCGTGACTGCAGAAGACCTTTTTCATTCTGAAGAATGCTGTTCAGGCTTTTTCCTAATAGGTTTTTTTTTTATTTGTTTCTGTGCTTCTCTTTCTGTTTAATTCTAATTTCAAATGAACAGCAACCCTGGCCATTTTTTCCTGCGGTTATATATTCTGCAGGTTATCTTTCTCCTCCTTCTCCATAGGTCTTTAAAAAAAAAGGATCAAGAAAGGAATATTCTACAAAATCCCTCCTCCTTTCCTCCTCATTGCAGGCTGTAAGGAAGATCTCTATTTCTCCCCTTTCACCCCTCCCTCCCCTCCAAGGATTTGTCTGCATACAATTACTGGTCTTTTCCCAAATGTTCTCTCAGCTGCATGCCGCCTGTTTTCATGGCCTTGCAAGTTCACGTGACCTTTGGAGCAGATGGCCAGGTGACACTGGCTCGGAGCATCATCACTAACGAAGGCAATTTAACATACCGCTTGGCAAAGCCGGGTTAGCAGGATGTGACTTAGTGAGACCATGTCTCCTTCCTCTGCATGCCAGGTCCCTGGAGGCCTGATCCTGCCTCTCTCTCTCTCTCTCCCTCTCTCCCTCCCCTCCTTCCACCTCTGAGTTTGCCTTCTAGCTTACCTGCTCCAGATGGGCTACGCAGCAGGGAGGACACTGGTAGAAGCAGATGTGTTTGTTTACCGGAGATGAAATGTTGCGCTCTTGCAGATGGCAGGGCCCTCCAGCAAATGGTGCACTTTGACACCACAGTCATGCCAGGGAGGGAGACGACTTCCTCTTTTAGCATTGCGCCCCATGTTGCCTTCTGAATCAGAGGCAAATCCACCTTCCGCACTGATTGGCACTTGACAGCACTGGAGAATCCTGCTTTAAAAAAAAAAAAAAAAAAAAATCTTCCAATCTCTACGTTACATATTTTAGGAGGGATGGCGACTGCAGTTGCTCGATTTGAATGTCATCTGGGCTGTTGGTTATGTATAAAGTCAACATGTTATGGGCACATTATATTTTCTAATGATTCAGAATTCAAAAAATTTCATTTTGGGTGCTGCATGGGGGGTGGGAAATAAGGGCAGCTTATTATCATTTATCTGCCACAATTCCTAAGGTTCTTTCATTGTAAGTCATATGGAATCCTTCTAGTGTGGTCCTTCTAAGCGGCCAGTCCTAAGTCAAAGCAGTCCTTGACTTACGACTGGTTGCATAGCTGAACCCAAATTTGAAGTTCCAAAAGCTGCCCCCTCATGGTCACATGATCACATTTTGGGCACTTGGCAACCAGCCGCCCCCCCCTTATAGTTGTTTGCAGCATCCCTGGTCATTTGATTGTGATTTACTTTTTTTTTTTTTTTTGGAAACTAGCATTTACATACAGTTTCCAACGAAAAGCGCCATTCCGGACAATGGGTTTGCTTAACGACTGCCATAAAAATTGTCATAAACTCAGGTTGGTCACACTAGTGCCTCGACATACAACCGTCATGACATACTAAGGAAATTCTGGCTTCATTATGATCATAGCTCGAGGCCTACTTGTATAGATAAAATCTGTATATAAGTTGCACAAAAGCTGAGAATGTAGCCATGCAGGGAAGGGACTTCCTGATAGAACTGGTGCTGTTCATTCCCAGAGTTTGGGTGTGCCTAGTAATTTACTGCTCAAGTGATTCTAATTGCAAGATGCATTAAAAGGGAATCCTATCATTTGCTCTGGAGGCTGAAATGTCAGAAGGGCAGTGTTATGCACCCATGAAATCTCATGTTAGGGTAAAGTTGTGAGATCTGTGTAAAATGCAGTCTTAGAAAATAGGTATCCTGACCTAGAACCAAACTGGTTTGCAAATCCACATGTGGTTTCATTGATTTGTTGGTAACTAGTTTAGCATTACACCTGCATGCACCTTTTGCTCATCAATAACACCCATCATATTTCATCCTGCAGGGGTTGGTGAATGTGTATGCATGTGTGTATGTATATAAGGGGGGGGAAAGCCCTCGTTGTTTCCCGCCTGGACTATTGCAATGCTCTCTACATGGGGCTCCCCTTGAGGTGCACCCGGAGGCTCCAGCTAGTTCAGAATGCGGCTGCGCGGGGGATTTTGGGGGCCTCTAGATGCTCCCATGTAACACCTCTCCTGCGCGAGCTGCACTGGCTGCCGGTGGCCTTCCGGGTGTGCTTCAAGGTGTTNAACACCTCCCTTCGACCAGTCCGCTCCCACAGAGAGGGCCTTCTTAGAGTGCCGTCGGCCAGACAATGCCGGCTGGCGACCCCCAGGGGGAGAGCCTTCTCTGTGGCAGCTCCTGCCCTCTGGAATGACCTACCCCCCGACCTACGTACAGTTGCGGACCTGCACCTTTTTCGCCGAGCCCTGAAGGCCCATCTATTCCGTGCAGCCGGCCTGGCGTAGTTTGATTATGTTTCAGTGGGGTTTTTTTGTATGGGTGTGTTTTTAGAACAGGCCTGTTATTTAATTCGATTTTAGAACAGAAACTATTTATTTATTATCGTGGTTTTTAGTATCGCCTGTTCACCGCCCTGAGTCCCGTAAGGGAGATAGGGCGGTATATAAATTAAATTAATAAATAAATAAATAAATAAATAAATAAATAAATAAGAGGGACCTAAAAGCTGTTGTGATTTTCAAGTTGTTTGCTATGCCAAGTAGCTTTGTAGGACCAGGTAAGCTTTCCTTTTCAGCAGATTCTCTCTTTATAAACTTGGAATAAACAAATGGAAAGTTCGTTTGCAAATCATTCCATGTGAATGACTGGGAAATGCCCCAAATGATTTTTTCCCCCAGTGACTTTCCACATTTGCTGTAAAATGAGGAGAATTGTTGTTAGTTGCGAAGTCGTGTCCGACCCGTCGCGGCCTCATGGACCCCAACATTCCTCCAGGCCTTCCTGTCCTCTACCATCTTCTGGAGTCCATTTAAGCTCACGCCTCCTGCTTCAGTGACTCCATCCAGCCACCTCCTTCTCTGTCGTCCCCTTCTTCTATTGCCCTCCATCTTTCCCAGCATTAGGCTCTTCTCCAGTGAGTCCTTCCTTCTCATTAGGTGGCCAAAGTATTAGAGAATTAGAGGAGTCGTATTCTTGGAACTGGGATACTGAGATTTCACCCGCATCAGTCTATTTTCCAGATAGGAAAATGGCAACTTTTCCGATTTGGCACTCTCTGTCCCAGCTTGCTGCTTTGAATTTCCTTCTCTGTGAATTCATATTTTACACACTGTGAACATTTGTATTTTCCATGTGCAAGCGAATGTTTCTTATTTATAGTATTTTGTTTTGTGGTTTGTAATTCTATATTGCCCATGCTAAATATTGGAAATTTTCCATTGTCCATGTTAAATACTAGGTCATATCTAGTAAACCAAAAGTAATTAACTCCAGAAGTAAATAATATTACTCATTTGGTGGCCTGGGTAGAGAGGAAGGCATCTGTTTATGTTTGCATGTGTGTATTGGCCACCAAATGCCACTCAGTGGCATTTGGTGGCCGCCCTGAGTCCTACGAGGAGAAGGGCGGGATATAAATCTAAATAATAATAATAAATAATAATAAATAAATAAAATGTGCAGCCCAGATTTAGAATTACCTAGAAAATTTGGTTGGTGGTAGGTTTTCTTCCTAATACTTTCTTGAGACGCAACAGCTACCTATCTGAAAGGCTTTAAAGGTTAAAACAGAAGTGGAATTATCAGGTACTTCAGTTCCCATTATCCCTAAACATTAGCCATGTTGGTTTTGACTGATGTGAGTTGGAGCCCAAGCAACCTCTGGTGGGTTTTAGAGCCCTCTGAAGATAGTTGGGTCTACTATCTTGGCTAACAATCAACAGGACTCATGATTTAGACCGATGCGCTCATGCCCTACTTGGGAATTTCTGGGGCAGCTCTTTGTGGCCTCTGAAATGGGTTGGGGGTCCAATTGAGCCTGACAGTTTTTGAGCCAAAACGTCAAAGCGCATTGCTGGTCCTTTTAATAAGATGCATAACTTTGATAGGGCAATCTGTTTCATGTTACAGCTTCCCTCAAAATACACTGGGTGCTCTCATTTGTGTCACAAAATCCCACATTTTAGCTTGCTTTATCACTCAGAGGAGCATCAGAGCTTGATGGCTCTACAGCAGTGTTTCTCAACCTTGACAATTTTAAGGCATGTGGACTTCAACTCCCAGAATTCCACAGCCAGCATTGCTGGCTGTGGAATTCTGGGAATTGAAGTCCACATGCCTTAAAATGGTCAAGGTTGAGAAACACTGCTCTACAGCATTGCCAGTTGTTTTTTTACAGAGCTGTGTGTTATTAAAATGACTAAATAAGAGAAGTAATGTTTTTGAGAGATACGGAGGAAGACGTAGCAGTCTTCTCAGGCAAAAAAAATTGACCTTTCAGTTACAACAGATCATTCTCCTCCCCCCTCCTCCATGAAATGTGCCTTTGAGTTCTTGTAACACCTTCAAGATAATTTTCCTGGTGAGATGCTCTCTATTCAGACCCATCTCCCCTGGCTTGATGTCCTCCAGTATTCTAGGTCTTCCGTGTGGGCCTGGGAATGCCCAGGCTGATAAGTAATTACTCACAATATAGCACAGGTGATTTTTCCACGTTTGGACTTAGCATTCAGTGCCTACTTTTTGAAGAGCTGCGAGGCCACGCTTGAAGTTTTTGCTAGCCTTAGGATGTGCTTGTGTGGGTGACGTGTGTGTTTGTGCATGTATACGGATGCATCTACGCTTCACAACACATTCATTCTGAGAAGAAATTCAAGACTCCTAAGTTTATAGATGATATGGAAACTTGAGTACCTGTGAATACCTGGAGCAGAGAAAGACCCTTGTTGCCCCAAACCCATTGATAGTCTGTGGGCATCTCGTCAGCCAGAGCATGCTTTTACATGCTGTGCATGTCCCAAGGCCACAGCAGACATGGGACAGTTAATGTTGTGCCATCACACATCCAGAGAGTTTTGATTTAAGTTGGTTCTGGCTGGTTTTGCTCAATGAATCATTTGAGTCCCTGGAAACCGAGCGGGGTCTGCATCTGTTCGAAATGCAGTTTCTTATCAAACACAAATTAGGAGTTCTGAATTTTCTTGGGTCCTTGTCTTCCTATTTGTCTCTGAGAATGCAACGGTGAGGTTGCGTGAAGAATTGCGGGATGCCATCCTTCTCTCTCTCTCTCAACACGGGCATTACCCTTCCCCAGTCAAGTGTAGCTCCTTATGAAGCAATTAATTACAGGGGCCTCAGCCTGGCCTGGGTCCAAAGGCAGGTTATCAGCTCCTTGCTGATTGTCCACGCTTGGTGGGATGCCTTCCTCACACCCCTATTTCCTTTTCTTCCTCTCACTTGTGACTTTGGCTTCCGCCAGATGTCGAACGCCAGTCTCCCCCCTCCATCGTTTGTCACCAATTTTGCTGTGTGTGTTGTGTTGGTGGTGCAGTTGTCACCACTGTTCCTTCCAGTTGTAAACGTTGAAGGATGTCACGCTCTTTCTAATCACTGTTGTTATTTTAAATCAGAATAATGGGGTAGAGATGCATTCCCTTCCCCCATTTTTCTAGCATTGTACTGACATTAAGAAATAATGTCAGTGCAGTCCTAGAAAAATGGGGGAAGGCAAAAGACTCTGCCTGAATCTTCCCTTTTAACCTGCCCGAACCACAAGTGAAACTTTCCTAACTGCCCTTTAAAAAGTTATCAATCGCTGTAATTATAACTTGTAATTATAAAATCTAAAGTGAATCTTGATTGTTTGTTGCTAGGGTTCACGGTTTACAGGCAGGTAGCAATATTTAATTGAGGTTTCAGTTGTTACTCAGCTACAACACCCTGAGGACCAGCTATATTTTTTCCCCAGCATGTCAACATGTACCCACCTTCTCAGCGAAGGCAGACTAGATGTCAGGTGCAAGAAGTCAGGAACCAGGATAGAGTTGGAAAACACTACAGGTTTATTTTGTGCCACCTATACACGAGAATCTGAACCCTACCGAACGGTGAAGGCAAACTGGCACCCGATAAGAGTCAGTGGACTTTAAGAGGGTTTACAGCGGTGTAAAGACTCCAAACTAATGATGCCTTTGACCCTGCCCTCAGGCTCAGCCTGGCCACCTCCTACATCAGAAGCAAGTAAACAAGGCTATTAATTAATAAATAAATTAATAAAAAAAATTTGGGAGAAAAACAAGGCTCAAGGCAGGGGCAGGGGCACAGGGGAACTGCAGGCAGCTTCCCTAGCTAGATAATCTAGATTTATATGACCCTTTCCTCAAGTGGTATACATTGTCTTGATCTGTGCTTGTTTATCTTTTCTTCTTTTCCAGGCAAAAACATTTAGCCTAAACACTCTTCCTTACTTTAGAACACTTAAGTTACCTCTTGGTGGGCTTTGCACTGTGGCCTGTATGAAGCCTTGAAGGGGAAAGCTTGCATCTTGTCTCCATCCTTGTGTCTTCCAACTGCCAAATCCCTCATCTCCCTAACCAGCAGGGCCACCGTTGCTAAGGAATTAACACAGCCTAGGCCTACACAACGGGATCTTGCTGCCTTGTCCCCAGTTTGTCTCCGGGGAATGTCACAAATGTTGCTCTTGTAATCTCTCCCTTTTATTTCTGGATATCCCACTTTTCCATTCAAAAGGGTAGATAATTTGTTGAAAACGTAGTCGAAAACAAAACGCTTAAAACTATTGAAATGAAGCAACTCTCCAAAAGCAAAAGACACACAAACTTCTTTTTCTTAAAAATACGTCAAACAATTTGCTTTCAGGTCTACATCTTAGCTTCTTTCCTAAAGTTGAGAGGAAAATACGGGTAACACCTCACCCTCAACCCCCCCCTTGCATCAATCTGATTAAATTTTGAAATTTGTAGAACTTCTTTAAAAAGGCTTTAGCAGTAAAAGCTCCTGCCTTGACAGGTTCAGAAGAAAAAAGTTTCTTCATTCAGTCTACCAACTTATGGGGCATATAATATGATGATGATGATGATGATGATGGTAAAGTTGGAAGGTACCTTGGAGGTCATCTAGTCCAGCCCCCTGCTCAAGCAGGAAACCCTATACCATTTCAGACAAATGGCTGTCCAGTCTCTTCTTAAAAACTTCCAGTGTTGGAGCATTCACAGCTTCTGGAGGCAGGTTGTTTCAGTGGTTATTTGTTCTAAATTCTAAGGAAGTTTCTCCTTAGTTCTAGGTTGCTTCTCTCCTTGATGAGTTTCCATCCGTTGCTTCTTGTCCTGCCTTCAGGTGCTTTGGAGAATAGCTTGACTCCCTCTTCTTTGGGGCAGCCCCTGAGATATTGGAACACTGCTATCATGTCCCCCCTCGTCCTTCTCTTCGTTGAACTAGACATACCCAATTCCATCAACCTTTCCTTATATGTTTTAGCCTCCAATCCCCTAATCATCTTTGTTGCTCTTCTCTGTACTCTTTTTAGAGTCTCAACATCTTTTTTTACATTGCACCCGAAGTTGCTAATAACAGCTCTATATTGTGGAAATGCACCCAGGTTAGTAACAAGATAATAATAGGTAAATTGAGTTTGATTTGCATCAACGGAGAGCAGAAGGTGATTTGGGGGCAGCTTCTGTCCTAAAGTGTAGCTCCCCATATCTAATCTTCTCCTTGCAAACTAAGGAAAGGGTGAAAGGAGGAGACATTTGAAAGAGCTTGGAAGTGTCTCCTGCAGTCCCTTGTACCCAACCAGCCTTCCCAATCAAATTGCTGCACAGCTGTCTGGCTCTAATTAGCTTGCACATCATTTATGTATGTTATGCTTTGACATCTGATACAGACACGGCTCAAAGTTGGCATCTAGAAGCCCTGTTTGTGGTACGGAACTTGATTCGCCAATTACAGTAGAACTTTCCTCCGTTGACGGCTTCTAGATGCGCAAGATGCTTAGGTGTAAATAAAGGAGTGTTAACACGGGCTAATTAATCAATGCCAGAATTGAGGAGCAGCTTTCAGTCCCAAACCCTTCTAACATTTTCCCAGATTTCTTTTTAAAAATAATCTCTTACTGGCACAGATTGCTTGCTTACTAATACCTTAAAAGGAACATGTTCTGTTGGATAGTGGTGAGAAACCCGTAGCCCATGGAGTCTACTCTAACCAGACTCCCAAGTTTCATGGACAATTGGTGAAAGTTGGCCAACTTCTTTCTTTTTTTCAGGAGGAAAACAACCAAATTTATAAGTCTTCAATAGTAGCTGTTAACCTTTTAAAAGAAAGGGGGGAAAGATCTCAATGCATTTATCCCAAAATGGAGATGGGGAGACCTGGAGCAATCATAAAATGATAAGACTTTTTTTTAAAGTATGTTTTATTAATTTTTTAACATAAACACCTTAAATATTCGGTAGACAGTGCGTTGTCTGGGTTTACATTTATCAAACATTCACTAACAATTAAATTCTGTAATCTATAATCCACATAATAACTTTACTTGAATTCCGCTTTTCCCCATAATGTTCTCTTTTACCAACCTTAAGTAAATACAATTCTTATTGTTTTAATGAATGATAATTAAATATAAACGTTTTCTAATATTTCTACAAATAATAATCACATCAATATAATATTCCTTTTCTATCTAGTCATTCTGGTTGTCTCATCATATATCCTGTTTCCAGTTCTTGTTTACATTTGTCTTTCCCACCATGTTCTAAACATTTTTATTGGTTAAGGTCTTCTCAGAATTAATTACATTTAATATATTTAAATCTGTTTTTCTCATGTAAACCAACCCAATATTTTTACCTTTCTTAAGGAATAAATAAGACTAAAAAGAGAAAGAATAAGAAAAAGAATAAAATAAATAGATAGTATGCTACTTAAAATCCCTATGTCCTATAAGCTAACACATATTTATTTCTCAAAAAAATTCGTTCTTTTTTTACCATAATTGAAAATGTATTTAATTCCTTATTTCTGGGGAATTATCCTTTTTTAAAAAAAGTTTTGCCTCCAGCGACTTTAAGCCCTCTTTCTGCAAGACTTGGGAGCTCAAAAGAAATGGCCACAATTGTATTTATTATCATAGAGACGAATCTTAATCATTTCTGAATTTTAGGTTTAAATGAAAAAACCTTGCTGCTCCTTTTCTGTACATGAGGTTCAAAATATTGCTGATATTATGCCCTTGTAGATGTCTGCTGCTTCAGCCATCTTGGCTTCTTTGGGGGAAAATGAATAAAATGATATATTGTCCAACTATGGTTAAACAGAAGTCTCTTTCCCAAACTGGTGTTCTGGTCTTCAGTTCCCCTAATTAGGTTATATGGACAGGAACAGGATGTGATTTTGAGTCTTGTCTGCCTTTTATCTATTGTTTTCAGGAAAGGGCTGGTACCCACTAGTCAGTTTTGACTCCTGGCACCTGCTTAAACTAGTTCCTGCAATTTTCTTGAAACAGTTTCAGAAGTGGTTTGCCCTTGCCTGCTTTTTATTAGGGGATGAGGGGAGAGAGAGGCCCAGGGTCACCCAGCTGGTTTTGTGCCTAAGGCAGGGCTAGAACTCACGGGACGGGTCTCCCCAATTCTAGCCTGCTGCCCTAAACCACAACACCGAATTGGGTGTTTGCGTTGATTAACTAGCAATTCAACTTTCTTCCCTTTGCGAGCAATGATGGATTACAAATATCCCATCTCAAAACCTTAAGTGGGACTCCTGCAAACTCACCAAAAATTTCTACTGATCTGTAATGTTCAGCCCAGATTAAACATACGACAACTTAACTTAACGTTAATCAATATCAAGTTTAACTTCGTCCAGTCCAGTCCACTTTATGGAAGGTCAACATTCAAATGCTAAGTTCAGCTTTTAACTTGAAAATTGGGGGGGGGGGGGTGTTACCCCAGCCTCACAGCTTGGTGATCTCTAAAGGCATTGGGATAGCAACTTATACTTTAAAGGATAGCAGTCACAAATCTAACTCTGTGTGAGTTCCTGTCAGTGTTAATCCGATTCATTCTTCGCCAGTCTTAACTTTCCCAGATAATTTCGGCTGTATCACACATCACCTCTAGCCAGCATGGTTTATTGACACATATACATCCTTCCCCTTGGTTTTGTTGCAGAGTCCTTATCATGTCAACCTCCTCCTCGCCGGCTATGATGAACACGATGGTCCTGCCCTTTATTATATGGATTATCTTGCCTCTTTAGCTAAAGTTCCCTTCGCAGCCCATGGCTATGGGGCATTTCTCACGCTCAGCATTCTTGACCGCTACTATAAACCAGGTGAGTTGGACCAATGTGAAGCAGGACGCTTGTGGCAACGTGGAGGTTTCATCTTTATCAAGCAAAATTTTTTATCCATTGGGATTTGTAGAAGGCAGGCTTGGCATTGGGTATTATTGGATATTAGCAATCAAAAGTTAGGCACTTGGAGATCAACAACTTTTCTGGACATTTAGAAGCAGAGTCGCCTTGGACAACTGAGATGGGCGGCATATACATTTAATAATAAATCTAACATGTTATAATGCTTCTCAAACTCTGTAGAGAACATTCTGTACGCTTCGGTAACGTACAATCCTCCCCGTTTCCCCAAATAATTTTTGTACGTTCCAGATTCTTCATGCAGATTTTTTTTAAAAACATCAGAGATTGTTTGTACCCTGCCTTTATTATTACATTATAAGTAAGGTGGCGAACATATACAACACATCTTCCTCCTCTTGTTTTCCCCACAATAACAACCTTTTGATGTGGGTTGGGCTGAGAGAGGGGGGGCTGGCCCAAAGCCCCCCAGCTGGCTTTTATGGCTAAGGCAGGACTTGAACTCACAATCTCCTGCTTTCTAGCCTGGTGCCTTAACTACTAGATCAGGGGTAGGCAACTTTGGCTCTTTTATGACTGGTGGATTTCAACTCCCAGAATTCCTGAGCCAGCCATTTTGAGGGGAAAGGGAGAGGTTTCCAAGCTGAGCCATGCTGGCTCAGGAATTCTGGGAGTTGAAGTCCACCAGTCATAAAAGAGCTACGGTTGCCTACCCCTGTGCTAGACCAAACTGGCTTTGGTTTCAACCCAGCCTGTGCTGTGTTGGTTGCCCTTGGCTCTTCTGTTGACATCAGTGTGAAAAATTCGCTCAAGTTAACTGACATCCTGCAGAATTCAGTGGGATAGACGTCCCCGCATCCCCGCATACGGCACTCAAAAGACAACGTGTGTGCCAAACTTGCCTTTGCTTTTAAGTTGTTTTAAGATGTTCTTGGCTGCCTTTTTCCTTCCTGCAGCTCCACCTCCTCTCCCCCCTTCCCCGAACTGAGCAGAATTATGCCCTCACCCCCATCCCCGCCTGCTCTCATATTTTTATCACATTTTGTTGTTCTCAGCATGGGCGAAGCTTTCTTCCGAAATGTAAGAATAGCCGAGGCCCTCTGCGCACACGTGCCAGGGCCATTGTTAAAACTCAACACCCAACAGGGAGCACAGCACTAAAAGTCTGCGGAGGAACACCTCCTGCCTCCCTCGGGGGGACTCGCAGCCAAGCACGGCCAGATGGAGCTCATTTAAAGCCATAATAAGCTCAAGAAGGCCGAAGTGCCGAGTCTCTCTGAGCCCCTGGCCGTGGGAGGCAGAATTCTGCCGGGTTTCCCATTAATGCAGAACAAATCGATTTTGGACGGCTCGTTGGGCCACAGAGCTGGGGCACAGGTGATCCTCCTTCCATGTGGAATGAGTTTTCTCCAGAGCTGGGAAAGCAACTTCAATTGCTTTGTGCACTACTGAAAGGCCGTTCAAACTTCATGAAAGAGTTGGGTTTTTCTTTTTTTGGGAGGGGGAGGGAGCTCCGAGACTTGGCCGCTAATTAAAGCTGTCTGCCGGGGTCTCCTTTCTTCCTTCAGGTATCACCCGCGAAGAAGCAATCGAAGTTCTCAAGAAATGTCTGGAGGAGGTGAGTGACTCTCGCCTCAACCGATGCAGATTCGCTTCTCTTTATTTAGCCAGCCCTTTTTTTGCCTCTCTTCTGCTGCTGAATTCTCATCTCCTCTTCTCTCCCCCCCCCCGCCCCCGAAAAATATTCTTGCCAGCAGGAGGAATCTCTATAAGGCAGCCAGACGTGAAATTGGCTACCAGGGAAGAATTTTTTTTTTTTTTTTTGCCCCCATCCTGATCTTCATTTTCTTCAATGTCTTCCAGATTCCAAGTCCCAAATTTTCTTTTAAACAAGAGGAAAAAAAACTTTTGAGTTTGCTATATTTCATGCCGGTGGCCTGCCCTTCCGCCTCTTCTGGCCAAGAATTTTTGCCTTGTTTCGTTCCTGTGTTCAGCGATGTTATCGTTTTCACTAAAAAGGGGAAAGATGGAAATTATGTGTGCCCTTAATAAGGAGGATTTTGGAGAAGTTTGAATCATGAGAAGGTCCCAGTCTAGCCAAATATTAATGCTATTTCCAAAAGGATGGAATGAGAAACTATTTCTTTCTTCTTTCTTTGTTTACCTTTATTTACCTTGATGTATTTATCTTTATATGCTGCTCATTGCTATGTGACATTACTAAGAATCAGAATTCTCGGGCTGAAGGTGAAATTTTCTGGTTGCCATTGAGAGCTTCCTAAAATGCCAGCAGGATTAGGAAACTGCCAGTTGCTTTTTCAGTATAAAACTGGCCTAGTAGCTGCTCTCATTCTTTAGTCTTTTTTCTTTCTTGCATATTTTATCAATCAGTTCAGAAAGTATTTTGACGGATCTGGTGGTTCATATGCCGATTCTTTACACTGACACAAGGAGCATGTTAAAATTGCCCTGTTTCTCTTCAGATCCCTTTGATCCACTTCAGTTTATAAGTAAGTTTCTCCGCTGGTTATACCAGCTACGCCGCTGTTTCTCAACTTCGGCAACTTTCAAATAGGTAGACTTTAATTCTTCAGCCAGTCGTGGGATCTGAAAGTTGCCAAGGTAGTGATCTACACACTACCAAATTTAGAAGTGAAGGCACCCTGTTCAGTTTCAAATTGTGCATCCTTCCTCCATCTGAAAAGATGTACGTTCCTTGTTCTCTTACCATCAACGTTGCAGAGATGACGGTTACACCATACTCCAGCCTTTAACATAGTTTGCAGAACTACAACTACAATTAATATAATTTATAGGACTGCATTTTTACCACCGGGCGTTAAAAAAGCACATGGAATGAAATTCTCTGTGATGGGTACCATAACTCTTCCAACGTTCATAAAGAGGGGGCTGAGTGTTTTTTAAATTCCCTTTAGGTGATGATAAATGCTGCTCAAATGGAATTTTCCAAGAGCTATTGTTAATTTGTGAGGAGATGGAACCTGGACCCTTTTCTGGATTCATTCCCTTGATAGGTTCAAGCTGACTTTCATTTCACAGAGGCTTAAATATGGACCATACGAGTATGCTGTTGGTGAAAATAAGACCTTTTTTTTTCTAAAAAAAGATCCAGTCTGAAAAAAATGCCACAACAGTGGTTCAGATGGGCAGTCTGCAGATCGCATATTTTTCAGATATCCCTTTTTTGCAGTTCTCAGTCCTGCTGAGATTTGCAGGGCTGGAAATCAGTGATGTGATTTTTCCATTTAAAAACTCTCCATTCTGGATAAAGAATGGCTCTGACTCGCACCTTCATTGCTCTCCCTGGGAATGTTTTATGGGTCTCTGTTTCAAAGAAAAGCCACCGTCCTTAACTGAGCATGCTCCAGATATCTTGTGATACCAACTTCCAGAATTCCTAGCCCTAGTTGGGGATGATGGTGGGAAGCATCAGATCTTCCTCTTCTCCATGTTTGCCACTTGAGTCTAACCTTCTGAGTTTCTTAACTCTCAGAGCAGGGGTGGAGGGCAGTTTTAATAGGTGGGATTAGTGTGAGTGTGTAGGGGGGGGAATGTAAGGACATCAGTGGGGCAAAGAATCTGAAAGAGACCCTTGAGAAATAATACAGATCTCACCTGATTTGCTGCACATGTTGAACCAAGTGGGTTTCTCTCCCTCTCACAGCTCCAAAAACGCTTCATCTTGAACTTGCCTTCTTTCAACGCCCGGTTCATCGATAAAGATGGTATCCACGAAGTGACCGATGTCCCGCTCCTGAAATCAGTGGCCTGAGTGTCCAGGCTCTTCTTCCTCTGCCAGTCTCCGATTTCCTTTTTTGTACTTGTTGGAAAACCAGAACATCTTTAATTCTGTTTCCAAATGCAAATAAAAATTTGATCTTCTTTTCCCCCCCTTACTTCTCAACTACTTTTGCAACATTTTTTTAAGTGGTTTCTCATGCAGGGGTTAGGTCAACCCGTGTGTGTGTGTGTGTGTGTGTATGAATGAGAGAGAGAGAGAGAGAGAGCACTATTGGCCTAGCTCAGGTTGCTAGTTTGTTGTGGTTTTTTTTTAATAAAATGGTTTCTAACTTTTGTTTTAGGCAACAAGTTGGTCTGTAGCATTTAACAGTGGATTAAGTTTCCATGAAATAGAAGTGAACAAAGCTCCCTTATTCAAATTGGTTCATACCTCCCATTAAAGCATTGTTTATCAAACTACAATTGCTCGGGTTCAGACATAAGAGTAACCACTTGCAAGCTACACATGTTCTGTGAACTCAACAACAGAAGAAGACACTGATCCATTTGGCTCACCATGCCCCTAAATCAGTGTTTCTCAAACTCGGCAACTTCAAGATGGGCGAATTTCAGCTCCCAGAATTCGCCAGCCAATTCTGGGAGTTAAAAGCTACACATCTTAAAATTGCTGAGAAACACTGATACATTCTGTATGGTGCATTCCTGTACAACATTAGAAATCAAGGCTGAGTTGACACAAAATGCTACAATAGTCGGTTTTGGTACATTTTGTAAACCCATTGTCTTGGGGTGCACAAATATCTACCTACCTGCCTACCTACCTATCTTACATAGCCATCCCTCTCAGCAGAAGCAACTCTGGGTGGCATATTTAGAATATGAACTTAAGATTTTCTTTTAAGTCAACATTTTCCATTTTCAGTTGCTCGGCCTTGAAAGTGTGACAAGATTCCTGTTTTCCTTTGCCCTTTCTACTCAGTGTCAGGGAATGCTGGGAGTCGTAGTTCCCAGCATCCCTCAAGGGTGGTCACTGATATAACTGTAGCAGTTCTTTCTGAACCGAAACAGCAAAGATGACCAATTTCCGATGCTGTTAGTTCTCTCCCCTTTTCACCTTGAATTAATGCCGCTCCTTTAATCAGCCTTTTAATTAATGTCACCATGGATCCCAGTGGCTTTCTGCGTATTTTGTCATCAGCCAGAAGTCACAGATGCTTGGATGATACTTGAGTTTCTTGGTCATGGTTTCTGTTCATTAAATATTGGGTTGAAAATGTATTTAACAGTGCTGCAAGTCAAGATGATCTTTGTTGTGGATCAGAGGAAAGCGAAAAGAAAGCCAATGCACATTTTTTTGGAAAGTACACGTGTCTTGTGTATTGCACAAAGAATTGCCACTGTTAAATTGGATAGGCACCCTGTGTGTGTATAAATGTGTGTGTTTGTTTCATAGCTGGTCCTTCCCGACAGGCAGGTGATAGTTTTATGTATATTAATGATTTCAACCCCCCACCCCCTAAACAGCCTGGTGGAGTTGGATTAGAATGGAACATATGTTTTGCCTCAGGGCAACGGACCTACTACGAAATCCCCTCTGACTCTATAGATATGGGGATATGTTACACTGGAAAAAGGCAGAATTGCAAGCATGGGGGGGGGGGGGGAAATAAAAAATGTTCCTGCATTAAGGTGCAGACAAAGAACTGCCCAGTTCTCCCCAGCCATTTATGTAAATAGAACACCATTTTTTTTTTACTTTATCCTACTATTTTTGAATGGGGGAAAAAAATCAACCTTCAAGTTTTACTTGAATTTCACTTGATAGTTTTTTTTTTTGGTTATTAAGAACCTTCTCTTCCATTCTCTCAATTGAGTCAACCTTTTGTGTGCTTGTTTTGAACAAAAAGAGAAACAGCTAGAGGCAAAATGCAGGAAATAAATAACTGCCATTTGTAATGGAAGTTAAGTTATATATGCAGCAGAAGCTTTTACACTCCCAAGATTTCACGAAGGCGCAATTGCCAATATCGCACCTGAGCAATAAATAAATAAATAAAGTTTATTGTATTTGTTTATATTAAATTTATATGCCATCTCATCTCACTTTGCAAAGCCAACTCTAAAGTTGAGCTTGGGTGTGTTGTGAAGTTTCAGGTGTACCCTCTAGAACAGAGGTCCCCAACTTTTGGGGCACCAAGGGACCGGTTCTGTGGAGAAAGGTTTTTCCCCGGACCGGAGAGTGCGTGGTTTTGTGTGCTGCCTGCATCCCACGGATGGGGCTTTGCTGGTTTGTGCGGACCGGTTGCTGGCACGCATACTGGCGTGGACCGGTACCGGGGGATTGGGGACCCCTGCTTTAGAAGTTGAGAAGTGCAGTTCAGGGTGTTTCAGTTGTGCCATCTCAACATCCACACTTTGTGGACACCCTTGTCCCATCTGCTAATTTTCCAGGGAAGATGCCTTTAATACAGAAAGTAGCAAACAGCCCTTAAAACTAGAAGTCACTGAGAATCTGATGCTGTCTGTCCACCTTTTACAACCAGTTCAGTTCCTGGCCATCAGCTCATTTGGAGGGCAGTATTTCTTATAGTTTAACAAAGTATTAGATTGGGATGACCAACCTTGGCAACTTCAACTCCCACAATTCCCCTGCCAGCCATAGTGTTAGATAAAAGAGGAAAAAAAAAATCTGCTATTGGTCTTGGATTGCAATTTCCACACCATGCATATGTTTTTTTAAACAGACTGCATTTCTCTTACGGTCTCCCTTGGCCGTCTTTGCAAAAAAAATTGATTGATCTTTTCCCCTGATCTACAATATCGAATGTTCCTAATGTGCTCCCAGATGTGACAGCGTTATCTTTATTTCCATCCCTAATAAATCTGGGGGCGAGTCCTCTGCCTACTTCTCGGCAAGGCTCCCTTCTCTGTCAGGTCAATTTGCACTTTGCATATAGGCAAAATTTGACTTTTTTGCACCACTGCACCTTGCTTTGCTTTGGCTTGTGTGAAATGGCAGCCACCAATTTGGAACTCCATCATTGTGAAGAGATCCCCTTAAACTCCTGACAAATCTTATTTGATTTTCTCCCACCCTGCCTAGCTTGGTGTTATCAGCAAAATGGATCCACTTTGGCTTGTTGAAAATGGACCCCTTGCCATTTACCCTCTGCAAGGAGTCCTCCATTGGCAACGCTTAGTGACCATTTAAAGTTACAACAGACCCTGAAAAAGGAACAACCCAGATTTTTAAGTTCTGACAGCCAACCCTGGTCAAGCGATCCCATTTTGGGTGCTTGGCTAGCAGCCCACATTTCACAGCCATTTGCAGCATTCCATGGTCACGTGATCACAATTTACAACATCTGGTTTCTGGCAAAAAAAAACAACACCTGCCTGTAGAGAACAATGGGTTCACTTAACAATCCTGGTATTCATTTAACGACCGCTGCAAAAAAAACCAAACAGGTCATAAAGGCACAGTCGTGTGATTCTCTGCTTAATGACTGTCATGACTTGGGGGCTCAATTACAGTTGTAGATCGAGGACTATGTGTAGTTTAGAAAAAAGTTTAAAACATCAGTCCTGAAATAGATCCTCGGGGGGGGGGAGGGACCCTAGGATAAAATATGTTCTTGTCTGCATCCTGGGGCGAATTTGGTTGCTAGGGAGCGTTGGGATAAAATACTGCTATTTTTAATGTCATACAACCGCCAGTTAAAAAGTCCAAGGAAAATGCCCTTTATTGATGAAAGCTGATCATTCAAGGAAGCAGTGTGTTGAATAACCCCCCCAGGCACCAACCTGCCCTTCCTATTAGTCCCCTCCACCCCCGCCGCCTCTGCTCTTCCCACCCACCCCTCTCCCAGCCACAGACCTGCTCTGGTATTCCAGGTCAGGAAGGTTTTTGATACCCAGGCTGAAACAAGCCTTGTCCAAATCTTTGTTAACGAAATTAGCCGCTCCGGAAGTGGCAAATACTTGTAATCCCAGAATAGGCCTTTTCATTTCAAAATGAGAGGAAGGGGGAAAAATCAGCCCTCACCGTTGACATTCAAGAGTTTCCTCCCTTCCTCTGGACAGCTGGCTCCAGTTAAGCTACATGAATGCACTTATTGGATAACTACTTAATAGCACATTAGCGCTGGACCAAATGGCTCAGAACGTCATTTTCCATTTTCAAGATGGCTCCATTTGCTGCAATGCCTTGCAGGGTTGAGGGTAGGGCCGCGTCAGAACTAGGAACAAAACATGGCTGGTTGGGACAAGGAGAGAACCAGCAGAGGAAGCTGGCTCTCTCCTAAACCAGCCATCTGGGTTTTGCACACGGCTTGCAAACGTGGGTTGTGTGCACGTGCACTTGTACACATTCCATCCGAGCCATCTCAGCCCCATTGTGAGAATAAAGCCATTCCAGGTAGTCTTCGAATTGCAGCTGTAATGGAGCCTGCACATAACGGTCGTAAGTCATGAAGGTCGTAAAGTGGATCACCCCTGTGACTGGATTTAAATCATGACTTTTCTACTTGTAGCGATTGTTAAGCGAACCCTTTGTTTGCTATGGGACGTTTCTGCCGACAATCAGAATTAAATGCTGGGTTTTGGGCAAAAATGCTGTAAATTACAGGCATGTGACTGCGGGACACTACAAACAGCAGTGAATGTGGGCCAGTTACCAAGCTCCTGAAATACAGTCGTGGGATTGTGGGAGTGGGGAATGACCATCGGAACTTTACAACTCAGTTATAAGCTTGGGAGGATTGTTGTGACTCCAAACAGCCAATAGCTGACCAGTAGTAAATCAAGAACTATCTATAGACTGTTCAGCGAGGTGCTTATGTTGTACAAGTCAAAATCATTTTTCCCATAGCTAACTTTTATACCTCGCACAGTATAAAGTCTCAAGTATTTAATTTTTTAGCAGCGTTATGCCAGCATCTCATTGTTACGTTTAATTTTAATTTTATTCCTAATATACAGGTCATCTGCATTTAGCAACCACAGTTGGGGCTGGCAATTCAGTCGTTAAATGAAGTGGTTGCTAGTGAACCATGCTTACAATCATCAGCTTTTTTTTTTTTGCTTTATGGACCTGCAAAGGGCATAACTGCTGAGATTGGTCATGTCATTTTATTCATTGTTGGTGTAACTGTAAATGGTCACTAAATTGGGCAGTTGCCAAATGAGAACAACCTGTACTATGACATTTAATTGTTCTGTATTTATATTCTATTCACTTCTATTTCCACTACAACACAATAGCTCTCTTTTGTATTTAGCTGTGAAGAAGCCTCATTTTGCTTGGAAAAGTCATAGTGTTTTAGACGACTGATGGAGAGAAATCATTTTGCTCTGAAATGTTTGAGGGAGGGAGGGAGGGAGGGAGGGAGGGAGGAAGGAAGGAAGGAAGGAAGGAAGGAAGGAAGGAAGGAAGGGAGAAGGGAAGGGATGGGTCGATCTTCTGGCATTTGTGTTTCAGTTGTGATGGTCCCCATCACTAATCACTTGGGGTCCCTACTGAGTTTTGGCCAATTTAGATTGCATCACCATTTGGGAAGATGTGACTCAGCACTTTCACAATTCCATTAGGGGTGGGCCACAAGAAGCCCTACGGCCGGCCGGACCACATATAACAACACCCCCTCCCCCATCACCACCTTGCTTTGATGTCCCTAGTATCTTTTCCAACCTCATTGCTGAATTGTAGCAATGCAATTTGTCGCAGTTTTTAAATAGAAAATGCCGGGCTAGCTGCTGCATGACGTTAGAATAGGCTTAAAACTTTAGAAAAAAAAAAAACCTGAATCACACCCCCCCCTCCACCTTGCGCCATTTACTACCATAGCAAAATACAAGTCTGGAGATGGTTGCAAATAAAAAGAGATTTTATTCAGATAATAAGGGCGACATTTTTCGTTGGGTGGGAATTCATAACATCTATTGCAGCTTTTCCAGAGAAACCGTAGGAAGTACAAAAGGCAGAAGGGGGGGGGGAGAAAAATCCAAATGGGCTAAAATGTCTCTTTAATTTATTTGCATTGCAAACTGTAGTCCATTGCTACCCTGTTTTGCATCCAAAGTCTCGTTCCTCAAAATTGCAAGGACTGGCTTTATTTTTTTCATAATAATAATAATAATTAAAAAAAAACATAGAAGTCTCAACTTAAATCATTTTAAATAATGCACGCTGGACGTGTTAAAACTTTTTTTTTATTTCTTTAATTACACATAAATAAATATATACAGATTTCATTACAGTTCCATTTGGCCTCTCCTGCAAGGGCTAGTCTTGTGCTTCCAATCAAATTGTTAATTTATTCTTCCGTTATTTAATATTAGTAGCATGATGAATGTTTTAGAACTTGGGAGGGGAGGCTGGCTTGGACCACCTCCCTCATCTTCAGTCCGGAGAAGCTGAAATGACACTTGGCTAGGAGAGAGAAGGCCTAAGAGCAGGGATTGTGTCCCCTTTGGCATTGGGGCGGGGGCTACCAAGATGGCTGTATCAGCACCTCCACCATGGGGTCTAACCGGACCAAAATCTGTTAACAAAGCTGTAGAACAGTGGTGGCAAACCTATGGCACAAATGCCAGAGGCGGCACTTGGAGCCCTCTCTGTGGGCACATGTGCCGTTGCCCCAGCCCCGCCTCCCCCACAGCCCCCTCCACACCAGCCCCCCGAGGAGAGTCGCCCCCAGGCACGGCCCGCCTGGAGCAGCGCAGCCAAGGACATGGCAGTGGGGACAAGACTCCGCCCTTGCGCCCCATCGCAAAAAGATGATGCTGTGGGGCACGGGTGGAGGGCGTGGCCATGGCACTACTGGGCCGCCTGGGTGATTTGCGGAGGGCCGTGGAGGTGGTGGGTGGCCCTGCAGGTGGGTGGGGGCAGGGCAGGGCAGGGGTGGAGCGGGGCTGGGGCAGTGTGGGGCTGGGGCAGTTTTTGGGCACTCGGTGTCTAAAAGGTCCGCCATCACTGCTGTAGAATATTTTCCATCATGGGATGTTTTATTTCGCCATGAGACTGTAGCAAAGGAAAGCCACGTGAAGCTTTAAGATTGGTGATTGGTAAGTTTGTGATTAAAAGAGCTTTCTCTCTCTCTGGTTCAGATGTCTGGACCTGACCTGCTGCATGGGTCCAAAAATTCCAGTACTCTTTGACTCTAAGCAGGCTTTGATTCCGAACGTTTCTCGTCTAGATTCTACCCGAAGACCTCTTTGTCTTGGTTTGCTCCTTTTCAATGCTGCCTGGAGCCTACCCACCTTTGTCCGAGCACGGACTTTTCCAAAGGAACACCATAAAAATCATCAAAACAATTGCACATATAGCCAGGCTTCCTGTCTCTCCTATGGAAAAATCAGATGTGTCAACCCAAAGCACTAACTAATTTCTTCTCGAAGGGAGATTGGCTCGCCCTCTTCTTCTCCTCCTTCTTCAATCTTCTCCTTTTCATTGACTTGGTTTCAAAAATGCATCCGTCGCAGTTCGGAAAACCCGGCAGGAGAGAGGAGGGCTCATCATCTCCTTCCTCCTGCCCCCGGCAACACTTCCAAGAGCGTTGAAGGGCCTTCCTGTCTTCTCGCGTCCTGGAAATGGGAAGGAACCCTCCGATGGGGAGAGGTGGCGGGTCACTGCCTGCCGAAGGGGTCATTTCCGATGCTTCACATCCTTTTCTGAGGTTTTGGCGTCGCCCACCGAGTGACCGTTGCCCGTGCTGTTCATGAACATTTTGTCAAGTCCTTTCAGGGACTCCACCAAGTAGTTCTGGAACGCTGTGAGAGCCGCGCAGATCGCCGGCCCTCCGAAACCATGGGTTATTAAACTGAAGTGCGTCAAGCAGCTTTGAACGCCAGGTTCCAAGATGAGTGTCGGGCGGCTGTTTCCCAGAGGGGAGCGATCCTGAGCCATCAGGTCAGCAAACTCTTTGCAGATTTGCCTGGAGTGGAGAAGGAGAAAAAAAAAGGGAAATGGGATATTTAAGGTGGGAAGAGAGGCAGGTGTGATCTTGTAGCCGGCCGTTATGCTCATTCTGATAGCCACCAGTTGCTGGTACCCCTGCAGACCCTTCCAGGTTTGTTTCCCACCCTTTTGACATACGGCATTCTTGCATGGTACGGGGGCAGCTCTGTAGCGGACAAAAAAGCTCTACAGAGGATTATTAAAACTGCCCAGAATATTATTGGACTCCAACTACCAGCCCTGGATAACATCTCCGAATCTCGTTGTTTGAGGAAGTTGCATAACATTCTCAGAGACTCTTCCCATCCTGCTTACAATCTTTTTGGACTGTTGCCTTCTGGTAGAAGAGACAGAATAATTAAAACTCAGACCACGCGTTTGTTTTCTGAATAGTTTTTATCCCAGAGCTGTAATTGCACTCAACAACGAACTAAGGGGCCACCATCCGTGAACTGTTGGACAGCATTACTTGGTCTGTTGTGTGGATGTTGGGTGGTTTTAGGGGTGGGGATTGTGTGTGGGGGGGAGTGTGTTGGGGATTATGTGTGTGGGACTTGGTTTTGGGGTGTCAAGTAAATTTCGTTGTATACGTATACTATGTACGCACATACAGTGACAATAAATAAATAAATTAAAATAAATTAAATTCAAAGGACCTGCAGGCTCTTTGCACAGGCTTTCTGTGCAGGTGGTCCTCGACTTACTGGGACGAGAATTTCCATTGCGAAGCAGCGCAGTTGTTAAGTGAGTCACACCCCATTTGACAACCTTTTGGCCAAGTGAAACAGTGCGACTGCTAAACGACTCGTGCAGATGTTAAGCGAATCTAGTTTCCCTCTTTGAGTTTCCTTGTCAGAAGTTGGCTGGGGAGGTTGCAGTTGGTGGTCACGTGACCCCAGGATGCTGCAACTCTCCTAAGTACATCCTGGTTGCCAAGCGCCTGAATTTTGACAGTGTCACCATGGCGATGCCGCGATGGCTCTAAGTGTGAGGACTGGCTGTAAGTCACTTTTTTCAGCGCTGGCGTAACTTTCAAACAGTTGTAAAATTAACGGTTACAGAATTGCAGAATAACAGAGCTGGAAGGGACCTTGAAGGTCTTCTAGTCCAAACAGAAGGCCCTATACCAGGGGTAGGCAACCTTGGCTCTTTTATGACTCGTGGACTTCAACTCCCAGAATTCCTGAGCCAGCCATGCTGAGGGGAAAGGGAGAAGTTTCCATGCTGAGCCATGCTGGCTCAGGAATTCTGGGAGTTGAAGTCCACAAGTCATGAAGGGGCCAAAGTTTTCCCCATGCTAGTTCAGGAATTCTGGGAGTTGAAGTCCGCAAGTCATAAAAGAGCCAAGGTTGCCTACCCCTGCCCTATACCATTCCAGACAAATGGGTGTCCCGTCTCTTCTTAAAAATCTCCAGTGATGGAGCACCCACTACTTTAAGAGGCAAGATGTCCCACTGGTTAATTGTTCTAACTGACATAAAAATTCTCCTTAATGCTAAACTGGATCTCTCTTTGATAAGCTTCATCCAGTACTATTTGTCCACTTGATTGTAGTATAGATGGAATATTATCTATATTTTTAATGATCAGCGCAATGGAGAAGTCTGTATATCTATAATTTCCCACCTGCAACTAGTCCTACCCTTCCATGACATACTCCCAATATTTTATTAAGGTTTTTTATAATGTAAAATAAAGGTCATTTAAAATAAAAAGGATAAAAGAAAGTAAGGGGGGGGAAGGCATTGACTTCTGACTCTTTCTAGTACAGTACAGTGTAATAGAAACTAGATTTACAGCCTTTACTTTTTGCATTACATTTAGTTACTAAAAACCATTTTTGTAACTAGGCAATTATTCGATCTTCAAACTAAAGTCTATATTTCTTTCTTTTCTTTTTTACTATTTTGCGTATAAAAAAACAGAAGCGATTTCCCAACGGAAACAGGACTGAATAAAATCTTCTCTTTGTTTAGAACAGTTTACTTTCCACCAAATCCACTTAATTCCCATCCGTTTTTTTTTTCCGCTGTGAGAAATAATATAGCTTTCTATTAACGCTTATTGGATTTTCTGCACTGTCATCATGTATAATTGCTAAAACGTGTACCTTATCCTTCAAGCTGACTTTGATGCTAACATGTCTTCCACCACAGGTGGGATCCTGTTACTTACTTGGTTGCTAAAAGCATGTTTTTCCGGGCGTGGAGCTCGCTGGGATCCGAGTGCTGGCGGCAGAGGTATTCAGCTGCTGCCTTGGCTGGGAACTCTGTTTCGCACACATAGCCAAAGTCCCGAGCGAGATGAACAGCCTCCCCTGGAAAGTTAGAAGGAAAATCAAGCTGGGGTGGTACAGGTAGTCTCAGCTTACGACCACAGTTGGGATCAGACTTTCCATTGCTAAAGTGAGTTTTGCCTCATTTTACGGGTGTTTCTTGCCACTGTTAAGTGAACCACTGCAGCTTTTAAGTTAGTAACATGCATCCAGTTTTGGTCACCACGATGTAAAAAAGATGCTGAGACTCTAGAAAGAGTACAGAGAAGAGCAACAAAGATGATTAGGGGACTGGAGGCTAAAGCATATAAGGAGTGGCTGCTGGAATTGGGTCTGTCTAGTTTAAGGAAGAGAAGGACGAGGGGGGACATGATAGCAGTGTTCCAATATCTCAGGGGCTGCCCCAAAGAAGAGGGAGTCAAGCTATTCTCCAAAGCCCCTGAAGGCAGGACGAGAAGCCACGGATGGAAACTAATCAAGGAGAGAAGCAACCTGGAACTAAGGAGAAACTTCCTGACAGTTGGAACAATTAATCAGTGGAACAACCTGCCTCCAGAAGCGGTGAATGCTCCAACACTGGAAGTTTTTAAGAAGAGACTGGACAGCCATTTGCCTGAAATGGTATAGGGTTTCCTGCCTGAGCAGGGGGTTGGACTAAATGACCTCCAAGGTCCCTTCCAACTTTATTATTATTATTATTATTATTATTATTATTATTATTATTATTATTATTATTATTATTATTATTATTATTATTATTATTGACTTTGTTTGTCAGAAGGTTGCAAAAGGGGATCACGTGACCCTGGGACGTTGCAAATGCACGCCAGTTGCCAAGCCTCCAATTTTTGATCCCGTGGCCACAGGGATCACTTTTTTTCAGTGCCACTGAAACAGAAGAACAGAATAACGGAGTTGGAAGGGACCTTGAAGGTCTTCTAGTCCAACCCCCTGCTCCAGCAGGAGACCCTGTACCATTCCAGACAAGTGGCTGTCCAGTCTGTTCTTAAAAGCCTCCAGTGATGGAGCACCCACTACTTCTGAAGGCAAGCTGTTCCACTTCAAATAGTCACTAAATAACGGAATAACTAAATAACGGAATAACGGAATAACTAAATAACGGAATAACAAAAGTTGGAAGGGATCTTGGAGGTCTTCTAATCCAACCCCCTGTTCAGGCAGGATACCCTGTACCATTTCAGACAAATGGCTGTCCAGTCTCTTCTTTAAAACGTCCAGTGTTGGAACATTCACAGCTTCTGGAGGCAGGTTGTTCCACTGGTTAATTGTTCTCACTGTCAGGAAGTTTCTCCTTAATTCTAGGTTGCTTCTCTCTTTGGTTAATTTCTATCCGTTCTATTCTTGTCCTGCCTTCAGGTGCTTTGGAGAATAGCTTGACTCCCTCTTCTTTGTTGTAACCCCTGAGATATTGGAACTCTGCTATCATGTCCCCCCTCGTCCTTCTCTTTGTTAAACTACTAGACATACCCAATTCCAGCAGCCGTTCCTTATATGCTTTAGCCTCCAGTCCCCTAATCATCTTTGTTGCTCTTCTCTGCACTCTTTCTAGAGTCTCAACATCTTTTTTACATTGTGGTGACCAAAACTGGATGCAGTATTCCAAATGTGGTCATGACATTTTGAATGGTTGTAAGTCAAGGACTACCTGTAACTATTTGCTGCGTTTGAACAATTAACTTATTACATCAATTGTACAGCATCAGCATCTCAGACTCAAGTGTGAGAGAAGTCAAGACTTCGTAAATTGCCACTACGGCATCTCATTGCATCACCCAGCCCAGTGGGATTCAGAGGGGTTGGGATACTAGGCCATAATCAGTGTTTGGACTAAAAGGAACTCTTGACATAATAACAGGAGGCATGTCAAGATGTCATGACCCAAGTCTTGCCTATTATGTCACAAGGCAAGCACAAAAGCAGCAGAATTTACAACACAATTTGTTCCCTCCCCTGCTGTAACTGTCCATCTGGGCAGAGCGACTGGGAGCTGCAGTGACCCAACCCACTCAGTCACAAAAAGCTAACCAAGATTTATACTAACTCAGCAAATACGGCTGCTGCAGCTTTAACCAACCTGGTTAAATGCAGAAGGCACTAACATTGGTTAGTCTGGACTCTGGATGAATATAGTTTTTGTTTTCTTAAATGTAAACTGTGTTTTTGGAGGTTGCGTTTGAATTATGTGAATTGTTTAGCTTTGTGTTTTAACTGTGTATGCTGCCCAAAGTCCCAGGCATGAGATGAGCAATTATATAAATTATTATGTATTTATTTATTATTAGAGCTCTATGCTACCCATCTTGACAAGGCAACTATAGGCGGTTACATAAATAGATGTAATTAGATTAAATTGGATCACTAGATATATCAATAAACAAATAAGATGCTACCAGATTCCATGTCAGACTAACATAGCTTTCTGATCCGCATCTTGGATAAAATGTGCTGCATAAACACAACCTATCACTCTAAAAAGCAGAGCAAGTTGCCAAGAGTTGATGGGGAACTGCTGGAACCTCGAATAGTCACTAAGCGACTGGTTGTAAGTTGAGGAATGCATGTGTGCGTTTGTGTAGGTATATGTGTATATGTGTGTAGGTATTTATGTGTGGGTGTTGTATTTCCACCTCACATTTCCTTCAATTGATCTATATTGTAGATCAGTGGTTCTCAGCTTGTAGTCTGCAGACTCCTGGGTGGCCACCATGTCGTCACAGGGGGTCCGTGAAGACTTAAAAAAAATGTTATCATTTGAATCTTAATAATAATATAATAATAATAAAGTTGGAAGGGACCTTGGAGGTCATGAAGTCCAACCCCCTGCTCAGGCAGGAAACCCTATACCATTTCAGACAAATGGCAGTCTAGTCTCTTCTTAAAAACTTCCAGTGTTGGAGCATTCACCGCTTCTGGAGGCAGGTTGTTCCACTGGTTAATTGTTCTGTCAGGAAGTTTCTCCTTAGTTCCAGGTTGCTTCTCTTCTTGGTGAGTTTCCATCCGTTGCTTCTTGTCCTGTTTTCAGGTGCTTTGGAGAATAGCTTGACTCCCTCTTCTTTGGGGCAGCCCCTGAGATATTGGAACACTGCTATCATGTCCCCCCTCGTCCTTCTCTTCATTATCTTGAGTTGGATCTTGGGGGTCCGTGACCACGAAAGGTATTTAAAGAGGGTCCGTGGTAAAGAAAAGGCTGAGAATTACTGGCCTAGAATATTCCCACTTCCATTTTATCCCTACAACAGCCTTGTGAGGTAGGCTGGACCGAGTGAAGTGATATCTCCAAAGGGGCTTTCCTGGTGTGGTTGGACTTGAACCGATCTCCCCAGACCTCTGGCCACCCTCCTACCTCGGCTTCCTTTCTTCCAAGATTGATAGGCATCGGTCCGTATAACCATGAGAGCTAGAACCTTGTAGGATTTGTGCCCTGACCTGATAGCCAATTCTCGCTCAGAAGGGGTGACGGGAGACCTCGCACCGAGAGGTAGAAAGCGAGGCCAGCAAGTAGGTTAACACATTATAGGATGGATGGCTTAACCCCAAGCACAGCAGGGGAGGGAAGATGAATTAACTCTGTCTGTTTAACCTGAGTTCGGGAGCTGGGTGTGATCGATTGCCCATCCGCTCCGATTACTTCCACAGCAGTGCCTGAAGCTGGATCAATTTCACCAATGCAGGGGCACTTCCACAGAATGATGGATCCCCTCCTGACTGCAGCTGCCCCCAGGAGATCCAGGACTTCTGTGGAGAGACTATTGGATAGGCCGAGTCTCCCTCCCACATCTCTCCCACACCTCTGCCTGCACATAACAGCACCAACAGATGCCACCCCTACCTTAAGCCCACACTGGTGCCCGTGCACGCATCCTGGGATAAACGCCATGCAGAAATATCCCGTGCCTTTTTACTCCTGGATTGCAAAGACTTCATCTGAAAAGGATGAATTGGGAGGAAATTTTCCTAGATAGCTCAGGATAATCTTGCCCTCCCCAAAAGATGAGATAGCCAAGGGTTACATCATGGGAATGTCCAGTGTTTCGTTCCACAATTTTCTCCACGTGTCGAAGGATAAATTAGACTCGCAGATTCATCGAATCTGTGAACTGGAGGCAGCTTTGAGTCCATCCTGTCTCAGTGCAGGAATCCAAATTGCCGCCGTCTCTCCGGCTTTCGTTTGGACCCTTCTGGCAAGCAAAGCTCCTTGGGGCATTTAAACGGACTTCACCTGTTTTATAAGTTTGTGAGCTTGTAAGTTCCGTTTCTGTTCTTCTTTATTTGATATAGACTTTGGGGGGGGGGATTTGTTAACACTTTGTAGGAATGCAAACAGGCCAGGCTGCTTTTCCCAAGAGAATGCCCTTCTCTTTGGCGGGTGCTTCAGATCTAGCAAAGCCTTTCTGAAAGGCAAAACAAACAAATAAACAAACCAAAATCTATGGAGATTCTCAGTCATCCACGTCAGGGTTGTCCCAAAGGTGCTTTTTTCAAGAGGCAACTGGACTTTCTTGTGTTTCCTTGGAAACGTTTCGCTCCTCATCCAAGCTTCTCCTTCTCCTTCCTACTTCTACTTCTACTTACTTCTACTTCTACTTCTACTTCTACTTCTTCTTCTTCTTCTTCTTCTTCTTCTTCTTCTTCTTCTTCTTCTTCTTCTTCTTCTTCTTCTTCTTCTTCTTCTTCTCCTTCTCCTTCTCCTTCTCCTTCTCCTTCTCCTTCTCCTTCGCCTCCTCCCTCTCCCTCCTCCTCCTCCTCTTCTTCTTTCTTCTTCTTCCTCTTCTTCTTTCTTCTTCCTCTTCCTCTTCCCCCTCTCCCTCTCCTCCTTCTCTCCCTTCCTCCTTCCTTCCTTCCTTCCTTCCTTCCTTCCTTCCTTCCTTTCTTTCTTTCTTTCTTTCTTCTTCTGGACAAACAAACAAAAGGAAACAAGAGGAAATGCTGGGCCGAAGAAGAGGACCCAGGTTTGCATGCTGGGATGTTTATGCAGCAATGCAAAATTGTGATCTCATTGGAAAAGGCCCTTGTGTATTTCAACGTCCTTTATTGGAAAGGCTGGGACAGTGAATGGGAGACGTTTATGTTGCCCATTCCCTCTGGCCTATAAGTGCTAACTAGGGGTGGAAATCGTCTTCTAGCCCATCCACCCTAAATGCAAGTGCTTTCCTGGAGTTCATTTATCCTGACGAGCCCTGAAAATAGAAGGCTTCCCTTTAAAAAAAATCCTTCAAAGGAAGGGCCACGCTTTGTGGGGTAGGACTTATTGTCCTTGGGCAAACAAGCTATCATCTGTCATTTATACTGACCCCCCTGGTCAGCAGTCAATGACAGCTCCCAGCTGTCTGGGCTGAGCCCGAAATGCTTGTTTTCCTGCCCTCCTCCTCCTCCTCCTCCTCTTCCTCCTCCTCCTCTTCTTCTCATGGAAATAAACCATTCAGGAGCATCCAGTCCTAAAGCCGCCGTCAAGAACAACCGCAGCCTCCCGCAACTGCCCGTTTCATCAGCTGCCAACAAAGCAAAGGGGCTTCTTTCTGTTCTTCTCCAGCAGCTGCCTTTCCGTCACAATAGACCGCAGAACTAAGACCATCCCCAACTCACGGACGGCCTTTCTACACATTGTAGTGTTTCACATCGAAGCCATCCAGGTGATAAACTCCTCTGTTGGGGGTTGCGACGAGCCGAGAAATCCTGCAGCCTTTTTTTTTTTCCCCTCCTGGCTGGTTCTCCCTCAGTTGGGTCCAACAGCATTTGCTTTCCAAGGGATTGTCCAGGGGTGGAGACCGCGTAACGCTCTTGTACATATTTCACGAGAAATGTCACTTTCAGCGGATCGTCCTCTATCCGAGACCTGCATCCTCTTCCCTGGCTTCCCGTTGTTCCTGTTGAATTCCAAGGAAAGCCATCTGGGGCGTCTTGAGGTTGCAACGTGTAAAGCAGCCAGAGACGTTCCCCTGATGGAAGGCAGCACTCCCCAAAACGATTGAAATGATCCCACCTTGCCACTACAGGTAGTCCTCGACTTGCAACCGGAATTTCCATGGTTGAGCAAGGCAGTGGTTAAGCGAGACTCATCTAACTTTACAACCTTTTTTTTTTTTTTGCCTCGGTTGTTCAGCAAATCACTACCGTTGTTAAATGAATCAGGCGGTCGTTAAGCAAATGACTTAAACCAGGGGTAGGCAACCTCGGCTCTTTTATGACTCGTGGACTTCAACTCCCAGAATTCCCGAGCCAGCCATGCTGAGGGGAAAGGGAGAGGTTTCCAAGCTGAGCCATGCTGGCTCAGGAATTCTGGGAGTTGAAGTCCACAAGTCATAAAAGAGCCACGGTTGCCTACCCCTGGCCTATACCATTTTGGACAAATGGCTGTCCAGTCTCTTCTTAAAAACTTCCACTGTTGGAGCCTTCACCGCTTCTGGAGGCAGGTTGTTCCACTGGTTAATTGTTCTCACTGTCAGGAAGTTTCTTCTTAGTTCTAGGTTGCTTCTCTCTTTGGTTAGTTTCCATCCGTTGCTTCTTGTCCTGCCTTCTGGCGCTTTGGAGAATAGCTTGACTCCCTCTTCTTTGGGGCAGCCCCTGAGATACTGGAAGACTGCTATCCTGTCCCCCCTCGTCCTTCTCTTCGTTAAACTAGACATACCCAATTCCAGCAGCCTTTCCTTATATGCTTTAGCCTCCAGACCTCTAATTATCTCTGTTGCTCTTCTCTGTACTAGACATGCATTTTTGCCATTAATATTGATGAAAGACAACTTCTTTTCTTTTTCACAGTCTGTTTTGCCTTGTTTGATCACAATGATTTTCTGATACTCTTCCCAAGCAGGAAAGCCATTTCCCTTCATGGCAGCACCATGGCGTGCAGAAGAAGACAGGTCCAGACTGTAGTGATTTTACAGTTGAGATGCCCTCTAGAGGTCTTCAGAATCCTTGCTTTCCCCATCAACCCTCTGTCCTCCATATGGTCTGGACTGTAATTCCCACAGTTGATTGCTAGTGCCCCTACAGCCCGAGGCTAATGGAAATGAAAGTCCGAAAACTTCTGGAGACCACCAAATTGCCTGTCCCTGTGATTAATGATTTTGGGAATTCTACACACTTCCTCAGACAAGGCATAGTTGTGACGATTAACGTAGGTAGAGACTCTTGAACAGAGACATCGGACAACGTAAGGGTCCCCTGTGACAATATCCATAAGAAGTGACCACCGTGGACCTAATACCCACGGTGGTTTCTTTCGAAGATCTTACCCGACGTCACTATCCCGTCGTTCTGTTACTCACGTGTTGGGTGGGTGTAACGAGAATTGAGGGAACTCTCTGTGTTTGTATTGCGTGCATGTTTTATTTGGGGGAAATGATACAAAATCTGCTTCATGGGTTGTACGGTTTTATTGTTGCTTCCTCACAAAGCTCAGTAGAAATGATGCTTTTATTTTGTTAATGTTTTGCTGAACACAAATTTGGCTGCCAGATTGTGGAGAAGAAATCACCAACAGGAGGTGGGCTGTAAATTCCTCGCTCTTGCTTTAAGACGGGTGAGGAACCATGGCCCTTTATGACTTATGGACTTCAACTTCCAGAATTCCTGAGCCAGCAATGCTCATCATCAAATTCTGGGAGTTGACGTCCACAAGTCATAAAAGGGCCATGGTTCCCCACCCCTGCTTTAAGGAGATGGTGACCGCTTAACCCCAAGAAATAAGCATCAGACTTGGAATTAAACTGAAACAGTCCCCTTTTTAATTCTCTGTCCAGGGTTGTCTATGGAATACAGTCAAAAAAGTTAAGATGGTGGCTGAAAGGATGCAATTGAAATTCTGCTTTGACACACTTAAAAACAAGTAGAACTTCCATTGTGCCATCACAACCATCATCTTGATGTTTTTGATCATATCCTTCAGACGTTCCAGTTTTTTTTTTTTTAATAATCTATTTTATTTTCCTCCTAAAGGATTTTTTAAAAAATTGCATCTGAATTTTAATTCTTTCTATGAACACTTAGAAAAGATGAGTTATATTGATGCGGGGCTGAAGGTAGCCAGTCAATCCATCAGCCAGGGTGTCAGAGAGATAATTCAAAATGGGTAGTGATCAACTTTTCCCACTTTTAATGTAAAATGAGGACATTTTAAATCCCAGAATTCCTACACATACACACATACACAAAATAATACCTTGTCAGGCCAAACACAAATAATCTTACCTTCCACCAGTGACGTTAACAAGGTGACATTTGCTGCTTTGCGCCTTCCAGCGGGTAAATTTAACCCGATCTTTTCCAATCTTTCCCTTAAACATCTTCCACCATTTTTAGATTTTGCCCTAAAACAGGAAAGCAGAAGAGTGAAACAATCTGAATGAGATTTAAAAAAAACCAACCAACCAAACAAAGAAACTAAGCAACCAGATCACTCCTGATTTCCAAAACCTGTTCTTCAACAATTCTTGGAAAAGTCGTAGGGCTCTTTGGAAATTTTTCAATTAAGTTGTGATAAAGGTTTCATGGTTTAGTAGTGACTTCTTATCTGCATCAAAATTAACGTAAAAAATACCTGCCGGTGGTCCTTGCTTAACTGCCCGCTTAGCAACCGTTCAAAGTTACACCAGACAGAGCTACTTACAAACCAGTTGTAGAGTTGGTCGTGTGATCACATTTTTAGGCATTTGGTAACCGGCTTGCATACACATCTGTTCGAAATGTCCCATGGTCATGTGACTACGGGCTTTGGGGTATTTGCTGATTTCTGGTGTTTACTTTGGTTTCCAGCAAAAAAAAATGCCCAACTCTGATGTTCACTAAATGACTGCACAGTTTACTTAACGACTATGGTGTTCGCTTAATGACCACTAACAAAAAAGGTTGTAAAATCAGGCATGGGTCCTGTGGTGACTCATTGATGGACGCCACAGTTATGACCGTAATTCTGGGTTCATTTATGGTTGTACATCTAGGAATGCCTCTATAGTCTTATCTTAACCTGAGACAATCTCTTTTGGGTAGGATTTTACTAAGATATTTTTGCTGACCAGCTCCCTTATTGATAGATAGATAACCTTTATTGTCATTTTTTTACTGTGGGCACCACGGCACACATCAAAAATGAAATTTAGTTGCCCGCTCTCAAAGTGAAACACATACATGACATACACCTAAACATACTATGTACAACGTATGTATAGACCCACACCCCTACATATACATAACAAATAAATATTAAATACTGTCCAACTTGAATATATAACGGAAGGAGGAAGCTTGAGAGTTCACAAGGTTAATGCTGTATGGAATGAAACTATTGATTATTCATTCATTCATTCATTCATTCATTCATTCATTCATTCATTCATTCATTCAATTTTTATGGTGCCCACCTGAAATTCATGACTGTAAAAACAGGTCCCTCAATCACAGTTTAACAAACTAAGCAAATTTGTTTTCGTAAACGAATGAGTTTTGTGAGTTCCTACCGCCGAAGTACACCACCGAGGAGGGAAGCGTTGAGGCATTCGGGGGGCGAGAGCCTCCTCTGAACTTCACCGACTGTCACTTTGTACTTGGAGGTGGAACTAAGGAGAGATAATCGTCCAGGAACAGAGCAGAAGACTTCGTTTGGATTGGTTACCCCTCCTATCAGGGGGTCCTTGTTCATGGTCAGAGAAGAGATGGTCCCGTTGGCCTTCGAAGGGAGAGGCACTAGAAGATCAGAACAAAGAAAGAATGAAGGAGTGACAGCTACAAAAAAGCATGGGTTCATTTAGGGCAGTGGTTCTCAACCTTTTTAATGCCGCGACCCCAACCGGTCGTAAGTCGAGGACTAAACCAGTCATAAGTCGAGGACTAAACCGGTTGTAAGTCGAGGACTAAACCGGTCGTAAGTCGAGGACTACCCAACCGGTCGTAAGTCGAGGACTTTCCCTGCCCGGGAGCGCCGCGCATGCGTGGTTCCGCCCCCTGCACCGGCCGAGGCGTAGCTGGCAAGCGGCAGAGACGGAGCAGGCCGACCACCAGCTGGCCCAGCCCAAGGGAGGTAAGGCACCCGCCGGAAAA